>NC_055692.1:37583186-37878235 GCF_017639745.1 Melanotaenia boesemani | reverse complement strand
CGCTTGTGTTTTTGCTGTCTTCTTACGCTTACCACAGCCCTTTGCCCTCAAGGACAGACCGTCATCAGAATGGGCTATAACCCAGACTTCGAACGTAGCACTGTGTCGTGGTCCAACCTCCAAAGCCTGTTCATACTCCACAATATATCCTGTGGCGTCAGCGTACCGTTTCAACTCTCCACACCAGTCCATGGTGATTCTGTGTACAAATGTGCAAGGCTACGTTTATTGAAGTCTTTGCAGATACTTATTTTCCGTACATATATATATATAGGAAAGACAAGGCGCAACTTGAAAAGAAAAAAAAGAAAAAAAAGAAAGTAGGCTGCGGCTATTCGGTTTGTGTATTGTGTTTTATTCATCATTACCCATATGTTATACATTCAGTATTTTACATATTTACCATGAGAAAAAAAAGGCAGGTTACAAATCTGAAACAAAACAATGGGTCCTTGAAGCTTGGGTCCAGCAATGAAAAATGTCTGGTACCAAGAAAAAAAAAAACTCAACGCTACAAGGCCATGGTCAAGGCAAGGAAAAAGCGCCCTGCACCAAGAAAAAAACAACACTCCGAGTCTCCAAGAGTCAGCGCAAGAACAAGAAACCCTCTGCCAACAAAATACGAACAGCCCTTTCGGCCCCGAGCCAGAGCAAGGAGAAGAAGAAGAAACCCTCTGCCAAGAAAATACGAACAGCCCTTTCGGCCCCGAGCCAGAGCAAGAAGACAAAGAATAAACAATCATGTCCTCTGAGTAAGAGGTCCAAGAAATGAACAGGTCTCCCAGGCCACGGTCTGATCAAGAAGACACAGAAGAGGGAGAGGAATCTGACAGGTCTCCCAGGTCACGGTCTGATCAAGAAGACACAGAAGAAGGAGAGGAATATGCTAAGCACGAACAAGCCTTGTATCACTGAGATACAAACAGTTCTTTACAGGACCAAGTTTGAGCAAGACGCACGTACCTTCGATCGATGGGAAGTCACAAGTTTTGCCAGGCCAGAGTCTGAGAGAGCAGATCGGTGTTGCGTACATGAGAGAGCAGATCGGTGTTGCGTACATGAGAGAGCAAATCGGTGTTGCGTACATGAGATGCAAGGAAGTATGCCATTGCAGCATCTGAGCAAAACTCAAATTCCAAGGACCCCTGAGAACAGAGCAGATCTGTCACATCAGAGTCTGTATTCCGTTGCAGAATCTGAGCACAACTCAAATTCCAAGGACCTGTGAGAACAGAGCAGATCTTTCACATCACAGTCTGAGCAAGGGTGGGGGGGGGGGAATGTGTGTACCGGATGACAAGCGATCGTGTTTTCTCTTTATGACCACAGTGTGAGCGAAGAGACGGATACACCTATGAGGCCCTACTTGGGATCGTGTGTGTTTCCCTTATGTTAAGCTCTCTTGTATCAGTGCTTGGATCCACCTGGCTCTGCCATACCATCTAGCGCTGTGAGCTATGTGAGGTCTTCCTGTATTCATCAACCCTCGGTACATATTTGAAAAATGTGTATACCAATAAAGAACGTAAAACCATACTTCCAAACGTGGTGTTTAGGTGTTTTCTTTTTTGTTTTATGTGTGTCTATACGGTTCAGATACCGTTCATTGAAACAAGATATTAGACTGGGTCATGTGCCAAAACAAATAGAAATATTGCAACAAAGTTCCTTTTTCCAAAGTTATTTGTACTAAAAGCTGACAGAGAGAAAAATGAAATGACCAGTACTCGAGTGTTCAACACGGTTCTCTACGTGTATACATCTAGCTCTGTGTACAGCACAGGCCAACGGAGGTTTTTTTTTTCTTTTTTTTTTTAATTGTTTTCGTGTGTTGCAAACTCAGATTATGATTTTCGTGTGTCTTGCAGACGCAGATTACGAGCTCGCACCACGCGGGTAAGCAGCGTGGTGTTTTCCTACGTTTTGTGATACTTTTTCGGGCAGGTCTTACTCCACTTGTCCAGCAGATGTAGCTGTTGCTCCATTATCCCTTGCGCTCTCTTGACTCGCAACTGGGTCAAAACGCCCCTCGTTTCTCTTCTCCGCCTGGGTCAAAAACGTCCCACACACCACCAACCAAGCACCGGTCAAAACGTCCCCACCACCACCACCACCACCACCACCCACCAAGCACTACCATCATTCTCTTTCCCCCACCACCGGGGTCCACACACGTCCACGCCACTACTACCCGGGTCAAAACATCCCCACCACCAACCACCAACCAAGCACAACCGGGTCAAAACGTCCCCACCAAGCACTACCGGGTCAAAACGTCCCCACCACCACCACCACCACCACCAACAACCACTGGGTCAAAACGTCCCAGCCACCACCAAGAACCACCGGGTCAAAACGTCCCCATGGGTCAAAACGTCCCCACCAAGCACCACCAACCACCAAGCACTACCGGGTCAAAACGTCCCCACCGCCACCAACACCTATTTCATTTCAAAGTGTAATGTTATAATAATAATAATAATAATAATAATAATAATAATAATAATAATAATAATAATAATAATGCATGTCATTATAGAATGAGGACAAGTGAAAAATGTTACTTTTACAGTTTTCAAGGTAGATTTTTATTCGTCCCCACCACCACCAACAACTACCGGGTCAAAACGTCCCCACCACCACCACCAACCACCGGGTCAAAACGTCCCCACCACCACCAACAACCACCGGGTCAAAACGTCCCCATGGGTCAAAACGTCCCCACCACCAACCAACCAACCAACCAAGCACTGGGTCAAAACGTCCCCACCACCAACCACCAAGCACTGGGTCAAAACGTCCCCACCACCAACCACCAAGCAAGCACTACCGGGTCAAAACGTCCCCACCACCAACCAACCAACCAACCACTGGGTCAAAACGTCCCCACCACCAACCACCAAGCACTGGGTCAAAACGTCCCCATGGGTCAAAACGTCCCCACCACCAACCACTGGGTCAAAACGTCCCCACCAAACAACCACCAAGCAAGCACTACCGGGTCAAAACGTCCCCACCACCAACCAACCAAGCACTGGGTCAAAACGTCCCCATGGGTCAAAACGTCCCCACCACCAACCACTGGGTCAAAACGTCCCCACCACCAACCACCAAGCAAGCACTACCGGATCAAAACGTCCCCACCACCAACCAACCAACCACTGGGTCAAAACGTCCCCCACCACCAAACAACCACTACCGGGTCAAAACGTCCCCACCACCACCACCACCACCACCACCACCACCAACAACCACCTATTTCATTTCAAAGTGTAATGTTATTATAGAATGAGGACAAGTGAAAAAAATGCTACTTTTACAGTTTTCAAGGAAGGTAGATTTTTATTAATCTTTCCAGCACATACCTTCAATTTGGTGAGTACAGAGATCATTGTGCAGGACAGTTAGCTGAATAAGAAAAATGCATTGTACTATAAATTTAACCATCAAGCACTGGGTCAAAACGTCCCCACCACCAACCAACCAACCACCGGGTCAAAACGTCCCCACCACCACCACCAACAACAACCACCGGGTCAAAACGTCCCCACGGGTCAAAACATCCCCACCACCACCACCACCACCAACAACCACCGCGTCAAAACGTCCCCATGGGTCAAAACGTCCCCACCACCACCACCACCAACAACTACCGGGTCAAAACGTCCCCACCACCAACAACCAACCACTGGGTCAAAACGTCCCCACCAACAACCAACCACCGGGTCAAAACGTCCCCATGGGTCAAAACGTCCCCACCACCAAACAACCACCAAGCACTACCGGGTCAAAACGTCCCCACCACCAACCACCAAGCACTGGGTCAAAACGTCCCCATGGGTCCAAACGTCCCCACCACCAACCACTGGGTCAAAACGTCCCACCACCACCAACCAACCACTGGGTCAAAACGTCCCACCACCAACAACCAACCACTGGGTCAAAACGTCCCCACCACCAACAACAACAACCACCGGGTCATAACGTCCCCATGGGTCAAAACGTCCCCACCACCAAACAACCACCAAGCACTACCGGGTCAAAACGTCCCCACCACCAACCACCAAGCACTGGGTCAAAACGTCCCCATGGGTCAAAACGTCCCCACCACCAACCACTGGGTCAAAACGTCCCCACCACCAACCAACCAACCACCGTGTCAAAACGTCCCCACCACCAAACAACAAGCACTACCGGGTCAAAACGTCCCCACCACCACCACCACCAACCACCTATTTCATTTCACAGTGTAATGTTATTATAGAATGAGGACAAGTGAAAAAAATGCTACTTTTACAGTTTTCAAGGAAGGTAGATTTTTATTAATCTTTCCAGCACATACCTTCAATTTGGGAGTACAGAGATCATTGTGCAGGACAGTTAGCTGAATAAGAAAAAATGCATTGTACTATAAATTTAAATGCACATTTATACATACATACATACATACATACATACATACATACATACAAACATACATACATACATACAAACACACACACACACACACACACACACACACACACACACACACACACACATATATATATATATATATTCTTTTTACATTCACTTCAACCTATCACCCGCCCACCTGCGGTGGGTCGCGTGATTGCTATGAAAGAGGCAACGGGCCTGTTGGTAAAAGCACATAATCAAGTTTTCCACGGTACTCTGCCTACCCTCCCTTAGGAGGTCGTACTGCAACATGGGACGCGGAACGTAACGCTTAAACCTCTTCCCGTATTTGTAACCGACCACGACCATACAGTTCTCGCCCATCATATATTCGGTAGCCTGTTCCAGCATCTCACGTCCCAAAGAATCCACGATTCCGTTGCTGAGCTTACACAGCCTCTTTACTTTGGTGTCCTGGACGAGAACAAACGTCAGCAAGCCTTCGGGGGAGATCCACTCCTTGGGCGGCCTGTAAAACGTAATGTCCATGTCCACGTACATCAGAGCGTTGCCGGTCAGAACCGAAGCACGCTCGGGGGTACACATGCCTCTCACGACCTCTTTGAATCGGGCAGCCTCGTACATAGCCATTTGCCTCAGGTAGTCCATGAAGTATACCTCGTTGTATTCGGCAGGTATCCGCTCGTACGTCTCCGGAGGATAAAGTTCAGGTAGGTCTTCCAGGCATACGGCGACCAGATTTTCTCCTCGGACCTGCCGGAGCATTTCACGCTCGTTGGTCATGCGCCATCGGGAGTAGAACAACACGTGTACGTAGTCGAGCATCGTCTTGGATTGGTGCGTTATTTTAGAAACATAGTTATGTTTCTCTCCCGCTCTGCCCGCTGGCAGAGGACGTCCAAACACACTGGCCCACGTGTACATTATTATGTCGGGTGTTAGAGTTACGTAGTCATCGGGAATGGTATACTGAAAGTTTTCCAGCATATACCTTTTTACGCTCTCCTGGCCTCCGACAATGCATGATGAGGAAGACGAAGAAGAAGAAGAAGAAGAAGAACAAGAAGCCATTATGTGTACTACTGGGACAAAAACTCAACTGTGGGGGCCTTCTATGTAAGCTGTGTCCTTTAAGTATCTACATGTAAGCCCGCCCTCCCCCTTCTGTTATGTGGGCAGGTTTTTTGTGGTAAGATGACAGCAGGTTGATGTTCATGGTGCTGAAAGGAAACAACGGATCTGAAAGACAGAAAAAAAATAAATAAATAAAAAATAAAACTTGAAATGTTGTTGTTGTTGTTGTTGTTGTGAAAGATTTTTGTTTTTGGGGTATTTCAAATAAAGTTAACGTGCCCACAACCACCACCACCACCACCACCAATAACAACACCACCACCAAGTCTTTGTTGTTTTCGTGCTCGTACTAATTGCACCTGGATTCCCAAACTACTACTACTACTACTACTACTACTAGAGCTATGAGCAGAACTAGAGGACCAAAGACGGTCCTGGACCCTAACAAAGAGGATAAGGTTGAGCATCAAAGCAAGGAAGAAGAAGAAGAAGAAGAAGAAGAAGAAGAAGAAGAGGATGAGGAGGATGAAGAGGATGATGAGGATGAGGAGGATGAGGAGGAGGAAGAGGAGGAACAACAACAACAACAACAACAACAACAACAACAACAACAAACGCTCGTCTCGAGAAATGGACAAATAACATGGTACACGTCTCCGTTGCAGGCCGACCGGTACAGTGGCTGCGAGGAGAGTCACGGTGGTCTCCGTGACGATAGTGATGATGATGATGCTGCTGCTGCTGCTGCTGCTGCTGCTGCTGATGGTGATGGTGATGGTGATGACCACCAAAGACAAAGGAAAAAACAGCACCACCAACAACAAGAACAACAGGGACCCACAGAGTACGCAAGAGCTCGCATTCGGGACAGGGTTTCGGCCTTTCGCCTCTTTCTAACGTATGACATGGAACAGCTTATACTAGACAGCACAAACGCCGCGGGTCTGCGAAAATACGGCATACAAAGACAAAACGGGAGGACCGTGAAGAGACCGAGACTCCTCGCGGGCGCAGCGGCAGTAGACCAGGACAAAGAACAAGACAAACGACACGAACAACATCAAGAAGAAGAAGAAGAAGAAGAAGAAGAAGAAGAAGAAGTTGATGATGAAGAAGAAGTTGAACAAGACAAACAAGAACAAGAAGATGATGATGATGATGATGATGATGATGATGATGATGATGATGGAAACCAAGAAGAACATGAAAAAGAAAAGCGAGGTCCGCGTGGTGGTGGCGGCGGAGGTGGCAGTAGCAGCGGCAGAAGCAGCAGCAGCGGCAGAAGCAGCAGCAGCAGCAGCTGGAGAGAGATGGACGCGGTGGATCTGCGAGCGTACGTGGGCCTGCTCATTCTGGCGGGTGTGTATCGCTCTCGAGGAGAGGCCACGGCCAGCCTGTGGCACGCAAAGAGCGGACGCCCTGTCTTTCGCGCAACCATGCCGCTCAAAGTGTTCTACTCATACTCGGCGGCGCTGCGTTTTGACGATCAAAGTACCAGAGCGGAGAGACGCGCCACGGACAAGCTCGCGCCCGTCAGGGAACTGTGGGACATGTGGACGGAGCGACTCTCTCTCCTCTACGAGCCCGGCTCCGAAGTAACGGTGGACGAGCAGCTGGTTCCGTTCCGAGGTGAGTGAGTGGAGTGGAGTGGAGTGGAGTGGAGTGGAGTGAGTGAATGAATGAATGAATGAATGAATGAGTGTTATGATGATGATGATGATGATGATGATGATGATAATAACTATTTTTTTTTATCGTCTGTGTCCTTTTCTTTTTTTTTTCTTTCTTTTTTTTTGTTGTTGTTCTTGGACATCGTTTTTTTCCCCCTTTTTCTCTTCAATGACCACCATCACCATCACCACCACCACCATCACCACCACCATCACCACCATCATCACCATCACCATCACCACCATCACCACCATCACCACCAACGCCACCTCTCACAACACCAGGTCGTTGTCCATTCCGCCAGTACATGCCCAACAAACCAGCCAAATATGGAATCAAATCGTGGGTAGCGTGCGACGCCAGGTCCAGCTACGCGTGGAAGATGCAATCTACACAGGGAAAAGACAAAAACAAAAACAAACAACGGAGGCAACAACAACAACAACAACAACAACTGTGGCTGCTGCTCCTGTGACTGTTGCCGCTGCCGCTGCTGCTGCTGCTGAGAAAAACCTGGGCACCAGAGTCGTGCTCGAAGTGACCGAGGGACTCAGGGACCGCAACATCACGTGTGATAATTTCTTCACGTCCTACGATCTCGCTATGAAACTCCTCTCTCCGGCGGACCGCAACAACACCTTGGTCGGTACGCTTCGAAAGAACAGACCGGAGATCCCGGCCGCCTTGCTCGCGGTCAAGGGCAGGCAAATCTTTTCTTCCCTGCACGCGTTCACGAGCCGAGCCGCGCTCGTTTCTCACGTAGCTAAAAAGAACAGAGCGGTGGTGCTGCTCAGCACGCGCCCCGAACACCGCCGCAGCAGCAGCAGCAGCAGCAGCAGCAGCCGCCGCTGGAGCGCAGGTGGTGGGCGTGATTCTTCTTCTGAGGAGGAGGAGGAGGAGGAGGATGAGGAGGATGCAGCAGCAGCAGCAGCAGCATCATCATCATCAGCAGCAGCAGCAGCAGCAGCAGCAGCAGCAAGAGGCAAAGAGGGAAGCGCAAGAAGAAAAAGAAGAGGAGGAAAGCAACAACAACAACAACAACAACAACAACAACAACAACAACGAGTCCAAAAGCCCGAGATCATCCTTAGCTACAATCGCAACAAGGGCGGCGTAGACAACCTTGACAAATGTGTAGCCACGTACAGCTGCCGGAGGATGACCTCTCGCTGGCCCGTGGCCGTTTTCCACAACATCATCGACGTGTCTTGCTACAACGCCTTCGTGCTGTGGCGAGAAATCAATCCGGATTGGTTACCTCGCAAGCGCAACAAGAGAAGGCTGTTTCTGGAGCAGCTGGGACTAGCGCTCGTGGACCCTTTGATCCGACGCAGGACCCACATGCCCCGCGGGGCTCCAGCTTCAGCTTCCATCGTCGTCGTTGCCTCTGCCTCCGACAACAACAAAAACAACAACTCTGCCTCCGCCTCAACCAAGAAAACCAGAACGCTTGTCGAGCCTAGGAGGGCATCGGCAGCAGCGTCGGCAGCCACAGGAGCAGCCACAGGAGCAGCCACAGGAGCAGCCACAGGAGCAGCAGCATCAGCATCGGCATCATCAGCAGCAGCAGCAGCAGCAGCAGCATCACAACAAGAACAAGAACAAGAACAAGAACGAGAACGAGAACGAGAACGAGAACGAGAACAAGAAAGAGGACAAGGACGAGGAGGACGAATACCAGGACGAGGACGAGGAGGAATACGAGGACGAGGACGAGCGTCTTGTGTGGGGGAGACTACGAGAGACCCGGAAGAGTATCCGAACAACATCGCACCTACTACAACATCCTCATCCTTGTGCTCAGATGCCAACGTTGTTCACGTCGAGGAGGAGCAGGAGGAGCAGGAGGAGCAGGAGCAGGAGGAGGAGGAGGACGCCGCTGTCTCCGCCGATGATGATGCAAACACGTCCCCCGCCACAGCGTTGCCAGCGGCAAAAAAACAAAAAAGCAAAAGGAAACGAAGTCAGATATGTCCCTGGAAAAAAGATTGTAAAACGGTAAATGTGTGCTACGCGTGTAAGAGATATGTGTGCAGAACCCGAGCGGTCATGTACTGTCCGTCTTGCTGTAACGCAGATGCGGAAACTTCAGCGGGAGCGGTCGTAGCGGGAGACCAGAGAAAAAAAAAATAAATGTAAAAAAAAATAAAAAGAAAAGAGAAACACAATAAATCATTGCAACAAAATCATGGTCCTTGTGTTCTTTTGGGTTTCCTGACTGACAGCAAAAAAAAAATAAATAAATAAATAAATAAAAGTACAGAAAAAAAATAAAACAGGGAAGAACTCCAAAAAAAAAAAAAAAAAAAAAAAAAAAAAAAAAAAAGAGGTCAGAGAGCTAACACGATCCCAAAGGCAAGAAAAAGAAAAAGAAAAAAGAAACAAAATCAAACCAAATAAAGTATGAGATAAACCAAAAGCCTGTGGTATACACAGGTAGCGAAGAGAGCACAAGGGTTAAAGATCCTGAGTTTATCAGCTACTTTAAAAGAGAATGGTCCTTATATCTAGAAAATAACGACTTGCCAGAAACTTCAGCGTGTGTTCTTTGGGAAGCAGGAAAAGCAGTAATGAGAGGGAAAATAATTTCCTTCTCTACTCAGAAGAAAAAGAAGGAAACTTTGAGAATCTCAGAGTTAGAACTCGGAATTAAATCCTTAGAGGAGCTTACCATGCTTCCCCAGAAGAACACACACTAAATGCTATAAGGAAAGCTAAACTTGAACTTAATGAAATAATAGATAAAAAGACACAGTTCTTGGTGCAAAGACTTCGCTTGGAGAATTTTGAGCATGGCAACAAATCTGGAAGGTTCCTGGCTAATTAGTTAAAAACAAATAAGGAGAAAACAACCATCTCCTCTGTCAGAGATCCAGAAGGAAACATCAGCCACGACCCTGACAAGATAAATAACACTTTCAAAGAATTCTATAAAACATTATATACATCACAACTAACTACAACAGATGACAATATTGATAAATTTCTTCAATCTTCCACAATTAAAACAGGAAAATAAAATTGTCTTGGATTCCCCCCTTTCAGTCGGCGAACTCCAAGAAGCTCTCCAGCATATGCCCAACAATAAAGCTCCAGGTCCAGATGGTTACCCAGCAGAATTCTACAAAGAATTCTGGACAATGCTGACACCCACTTTCTACAATATGATATTAGAAATAAGGGAAAAACAAAAAATACCTTCAAATATGAACCTAGCCAATATTACTCTACTATTAAAACCAGGTAAAGACCCGACACTTCCATCCAGTTACCGTCCAATTTCATTAATAAATGTAGATCTCAAAATAATTAGCAAAGCTTTGGCCAGAAGAATAGAAAAAAATAACCCCTCTAATAATACATCCTGACCAAACAGGCTTTATTAAAGGTAGACATTCCTGTACTAACATGCGTAGATTAATAACCATCATAGATTATTCTACTCTACATAATCTGGAATCCACAGTCATTTCTTTAGACGCAGAAAAAACATTTGACCGAGTAAACTGGAAATTTTTATTTGCAACGTTAAACAAATTTGGGTTTGGGTCATCTTTCATAGATTGGATAAAAATATTATATAACAACCCAAATGCATGTGTGAAGACCAATGATCAAACCTCTCCAAGCTTCTGTTTGCAGAGAGGCACCAGACAGGGCTGCCCGCTTTCTCCATCACTCTTTGCTATTTTTATTGAACCCCTAGCTGCTGCCATGACACAAAATAAAGAGATTAAAGGAATCCATGCTAAAAATATAGAACACAAAATAAGTCTTTATGCTGATGAAGTATTACTTTTTCTCCAGAACTCACCGACGTCTCTCCCCCAGACAATCACACTTATTAACACATTCTCATCAATATCTGACTACTCTATTAACTGGTCTAAGACTATTATTATGGCCATCAACTGTGACCTACAAAACACACCCAATACTACAATACAGTCTGGAAACATTAGATATCTAGACATAAACATTTCCCCCAGGTTATCAGAACTAACAAAGCTAAATTATGTCCAGCTACTTAAAGCAAAAGAGGATGATCTCTCACGGTGGAGGTGCTTACCCATATCACTCATGGGGAGGGTTGCCACAGTTAAAATGATGGTTCTATCTAAAGTAAACTACCTGTTTTCAATGATACCCACTAAACCATCCTCCAGCTGGTTTAAGTCACTGGACTTACATATATCGAAATTTTTATGGAAAAAATAAGCCATCACGTATCAGTCTCAAAACTCGCCTCTCAGTTTTAATTGCACCAAGACACCAAAACACAAGAAACACAACACACAAACAACACCTGGGGGGCATGGCATGCGGTGCATGTCGGGCTGGGCCACTTCGGTGGCCCGGCTCCCTGCTCATTGGGGTCACTGCCCCTCAATTTTAATTGCACACAACACACACTACATAAACAGTCAGGAGTGGGGAGGGAGAGGGTATTGGGGACCTCTCACACCCCTGTTCCCCCTGTGTGTGTCTGGTGGCGGGTGGAGGGGGAGGGGGTGGTTGCCCCGGGGCCGGGTCCCAGGGTGGCTGTGCTGGTGGGCTGCTGGTTCTGTGGGTGTAGGGTCAAGGGGGGGTGCTTGGGGCTCGCTGTCCTCTGGTCCGCCTGGGGTGTCCCCCACGGGGCACGGTGGGTGGGTTGTGTGTGGCGTGACTGTGTGGTGGTGAGTGATTGTGGGTGCGGCACGGGGGAGGGTGTGAGTGTGGGGTTATATTGGGTGCAGATTTTAGTAGGTGGGGAGTGGGGGGAGGGGGCCGATAGCACCCTGGTTCCCGGGGTGTGCGGCTGGAACATCGGGGTGTGTGCTGGCCTACGCCGGGTGGTTGTCTGGGGCGGCCTGGTCCTCCTAGGCATGTCTGCCTTTGGGGGGTGGGGCGGCCGCCTCTGGGCTCCTGGGGCCCTGGGCCCTTTGCTTGGGTTGCCCTGGGTGGCCGGTCCCTGCGGGGCCGGCGGCTGCTGATCTTGGCCCACTGGGACCTGTGCCCCGGAACCGTGGGGGGCTCTTGCTGGGGCTCTCCTCTGCCGCTCTTCAGGTGGGGCTGGAGTCATCTTCATGGTGGGGTAGCTTGGGTTGGTGCTCCGGGTCTGCTGCTGAGGGCCCGGGCCTCTGGCCCTGGTCTGCCTCTTGCCTCCGTGGAGGCGTGGTCGCATTTGCATGATCTCACTCACCGCTCTTCATCACTGACCACTCCTCTTCCTCATGCTCTGCATGCTGACACAGTCACTGAGTTGTCCAGTGGGTTTTAATACTAAGCGATAATTATTTTTGTATTTTTCCTGTGAGTTAGTATCTGGTCGCTGTTATGTCTTTTTAATTTGGTTATTATTTAAAAACTCTTAATGACTAGTTTTTTTCTGTGTGTTTTTCTGTTTTTGTAAAAGTTGTAGGAAATTTTCTGGTGTGTTCATGTACAGGTGTAACAGTTTGTTGTCTGGTGATGGTGTGGATTGAAGGGTCATTGCCTTCTGTCTGTGATCTTTCTGTCTCCTTTCTTCTTTCCCTTTTGCTCTTTTTGCTATTTTCCATCTTTTTCTGTCCCCTCCGGTCAGGTCCAGCAAGATTACATAGATTCCGTGATTCAAAGTAAATAAATAAATAAATTAATCACATTATCAAGAGGAGCCTTACCCATAGGCCTCCCCTTGGCAGAGCAAATTTGTTCAGCATGATACAGCAACCAGATTGTCATTTTGCTGCTATGATGCTGGACAGGACAAGTAAAAAAAAAAAAAAAAAAAAAAAAAAAAAAATATATATATATATATATATATACATACATATATATATATATATATATATATATATATATAAAACACATGTAAGACATGTGACACATTTAACACATGTAACACATATAATATAAGAATATAAGTTAATTCAACAAATGACTGCAGGACTTTTACAGTTTATTATGTTTTTATAATTGTTAAACAATCTGCAGCAAGCAGGTCTAAGAGAACACTAAATGCATAATGCAGAAATGTTATCAAGATGATTAAATACAGACAGTCACTGAGTTGTGGGCCTGGTGGATGGAAGGGCATGAGGGAGTTATCTTAATAACTTAACCACTTTTTTCTTACATGAAACATGCTTCTCTCACAGTGGAGGCACTTACCCATATCACTCATGGGGAGGATTGCCACCATTAAAATGATAGTTCTACCTAAAGTCAACTACCTGTTTTCAGTGATTCCCACTAAACCATCCTCCAGCTGGTTTAAGTCACTGGACTCACATATATCTAGATTTCTATGGAAAAACAAGCCATCACGTATCAGTCTAAAAACTTTACAACAGACTAAAGACAGAGGTGGATTGGACCTACCCAACTTTAATCACTATTTCTTAGCTAACAAGCTGCAGTATGTCAAACTTCAATCAATCAAACTTTCTTTATAAAGCCCTTTTCATACCTTCTCCTTGGAGGTTTCCTGTGATGTAGATCTAAGCTGACCCACTGTGAGACACGTGGGGGGTCTGCGGTTGGGGTCGCCTTGTGGTGGTGGGGCGTGGCCACTGGTGGGGCCTGGGTCAGTGGGCATCGGCCCTGGGCTGGGTGGCCAGGCTGTTTTGGGATGGGCTGGGTGGGGGTTCTGGGCTCTGGTGCATAGCGGTGACACCATCCCTTTTGGGTTGAGGGGTTGGTTTGTGCAGGGGGTTCTAGGCTTTCCCGGGTGTGTTGACACGGGGTGGGTTGGTGGAGGCCCTTGTGTCTGGTTGCCACTCCAGGACCCAGGGTATGGCTGGGGTGTAGGGGTTTGAAGGGGGGCTGAGTGGGGGTTGGGGGATGCTTGGGTAGGTTTAGGGGTGAGACTGGGAAGTTTGTGTGTGTGTGTGTGTGTGTGTGTGTGTGTGTGTGTGTGTGTGTGTGTGTGTGTGTGTGTGTGTGTAAATGCGTGAGTAAATGGTATTTATATAGTGCTTTACTATAACTGGAATGATGCCTAATGATATCTAAAGTAAACACACACTGATGGCAGAACCCACCATGCAGCACAAACCATCAAGAGCAATTTGGGGTTAGATATCTTGCTCAGGGACACCTCGACATGAGCTAGACAGGCCGAGGATCGAACCAGCAACCCTCAGGCTACAAGACGTCCGCTCTACTCACTGAGCCACATCACCCCACGAGTAATTATATGTGTCAGGATGAGTGGGAGTAAGCGAAGATATAGGCATTGTTGCAAATATTTTTATAAACATTCTCATTCATTTACTCATTTATTATTCATTTACTCATTTAAACACTCTTATTCATTCATTCATTTACATTTTATCCTTAGATTTTAGTAACATTCATTAGGCTCTGCTTTTAATTAATAGAGCTACATTATTATAACAGCTTAATTATTATCATTCCTTCACAGCTTACAGACAGTGCATTCACAAACAGAACACAAACTCATACAGGGTTACTGAGTTCAATACTGAGAAAAGACCAAAGGACCTTGAAACAGTTCTGGGTGTCCAGCAAGGGAGTTGTTGTGAATATTGTCATATGCCCTTACTTATCTACTCACTCCAAGCAGAGCGGAATTTCCCAGTAACTCAGAAAAATTATTAAAGAACAGCCTTTGTGTAAAAGCTGTGGCAACAGGTAGAAGGAGGTCAGCACAGAGACAGACAGATAACAGGACAGGGAGAAGTGTTTCTTTTCCCCTCAGCTCTGACGCACCCCAGAAGGAGGACCTGGAGGAATCAAATTCCCGCAAGGAGGAGGGACCACCTTTCAAAAATACACATTCACATGAATGCGCACCACATGCACGCACATAGTCACAATGCATTGTTCCAGTATAAATGAGGAGGATAACTTAGTTAGGCGGGTCTTTTGGCTGAACCGAAGGGTCCCGACACTTCATGTATTAGTGGACCAGAAGCTAAGCTAACAGGCCTCCTTCTCGAGAAGATATGTATTGTTTTCTTATTACTGGCTTAACAAAGAATTGTCAATTCTACTCAATCTCTGGTGTTTTTGCCTTCTTTTAAAAATGTGGATTTTTGAACACTCTTCCTTCTGATGATTTATTTACAAGTGGTGAAAAAATATTTTAAAAACATCAGCGTGTATGTGGGCAGGGATCACATTTTTAGGAACTCCTAAAGATTGTCAGCTTAGTTTACTGTAAAAGTTGTAGGAAATTCTCTGTTGTGTTTATGTACAGGAGTAGCAGCTGCTACTCCTGTGATAGGTTGTGATAGGTTGGATTGAAGCTTGTTGCAAGAAGCACTAAATGAGCACTAAAATACAAGGCAGTCAATTTTATGACTTTTCAAAGAATGTCTTTACCTAGCTATGCCGGCCATCTGCTTGCTGTGAACATGAAAAATATGCTCTTACCTTTCAAACAATCTACAAGATCTGTCAGCTGCCACTGGGTCAGTTTGTCTACAACAAAGCTGTCCATTGACCTACAACAATAACAGATAAATAACTTAAAAGACTAAATGTGGCTTAAAAATAACTTATAATTAATTTTTAACAAACGTGGTTATATAATATCAATATTAGCTTCAGTGTGGAGAAAAGTTTTAGCTAGGCTATTATTAGGAATGTTAAGTTATCCAGTGTTTGCAATTAAGGATGAACAAAATGTTGGTCTGAATTGGACGAACATAAAACTATGAAACTATGAGTTTGGTTTTGCAGGGAACCAAATAAACTAAGCTTAGACTGTGATTTAGGTTCGATTAGCTCGAGTTTCACTGACGTTTTGATTTTAATGCATTGTGGCAACATTAATTTTGTTACTATATACTATTATTCTATTTAAATATGCTTGATAACTTTTGCTGTGGGCAGTGATACTTTCAAAATCCAGGTCCAAACGGACACTTCTCATTAGGGTTACTGTGCAGTGCATGGTTTCAATAGCAGTCTAGCAAAGCAACTACCAGTGAACTAGCCTGGGCTGGCAAGAAAATCAGCAGGATAGTTAGCCTGCCAGCGGCCAAGCTAGCAAACCAGCGAGCTAGCTGGCTAACTCAGTAAAAAACATTACCAAAAGCCTGAGGTCTTTGTAGATGTTTCATTATTTATGTGGCATGGCATGCGTGGCAACTGCATCAGCTTGTGCTTTCAATATAAAGATACTACTTTACTAGGTAATGCAAGACAGACAGCGTGGATTAGATATGTAATATTCACAAACCTTTCCACTTCGTTCGTCAAAGATGATTGGTCGGATTGCCACCCAGAGCTTTGTGACAGTTGAGGGGAGAAGTCGATATGATGACATCTGATGTGTTGACAAAAAATAAACAACCCAGGTGCTGGGTTAACTGATGCTTGTTGGGTTGATGGATTTAACCAAAGACTGTATATAACTCAACTGTGTTAAAATGCATGGGCTCACAAAAATAAACCAAAAAGCATATAATAACCCAAAATGGGTAACACATTTCATAACTGTAGTGGAATTTTATTTATCAAAGATCACGCACTAAGTGAGAATCAAACAAAGTATTTAATTAAGAGCTGATCAGCAATGAGAATCCCACAGTCAAAGACGTTTTGGCTGCACGAGTCTGAACAGATGCATTTGGGTTTGGTTTATATAGGCCAGCATGAGCTGATCACATCAAGGTAAATCATTAGTACTCTGTTTCAAAGGAATGTTTAGAAGATTGGAAGGGGAAGTGGAGAGCTCACTCAATTCTTATCTGGGTACAAGTCATCCTCCTTCCTCAGTAAAACACAAGACAAGGTTTCGTAACAATACAAAGTGCAGACATGTGTATAAAATTTTCCATTACATAACCCAACAGCTGGGTTGATGAAGTAACCCAGCAATTTTTAAGGGTGCAGCAGTCAGACCATCATTCTGCCACCACCACCTTGGACAGGACAAGGAAAAAAGAAGAAAAAAAAGAAAAACTAGTTCAGATCCCCTCCAGTTGTAATGTTATTCTTACTGGCATCTGGGCAGATGTTGAATAGAGCTGGTAGCAAAAGAAAAGCATTGTTTAAAAACAGATAAAGAGACTGTCATACCGCAGTAGTGTAATTACTATTATAACTAAACAGAAACAAGCCACATTTGCAGCTCAGGCTGTGTACACATGGCAGCCTCTCATAACAGGTGTGTATAAAACACTTTTGTGCCGGTGCCTTTTAACTGGTTTAATCAAGTAATGGTCTCACCTCAACACAACCAGGAACTAGATGAAGAATGACAGTGGTTCTTCTCTCTTTCATGTCCTTGATTTCTTCCCAGGAACCCAGGATTTCCTTTGGGTATACAAAGGTGATGGACGCCTGCCATCCCGGGGGTAAACATGAAGCCTGGCTGGGCAACATAGAGTGTGTTTGGCTCCTTCATCAGGCAGAACCCGTAGCACTTCTCGGAAAGCAGCGCTGAGCCATGACCCGCTGGTGTAATCCAGGTAGATCAGGACCTTGCTTCCCTTATATTCCATGGACTTTTGCCTGCCGAGGCGAAGAATCCGTTCCTTCTCCTGAAAATGGTGGATGTGCCTAAGATGGTGCACTGTGTGGTGCCGTTGCCCAACTTTGGCTGAAGGGAACGGTGCACCCAATCAACTTTAACTGGATGTGGGAGGTGCTCATCACCAAGCAATTTGGGGATCAATGTAGAGAAAAATTCAGTAGGTCTGTCTTTTTCGTTTCCCTCTTGTATCCCCAGAATTTTAATGTTATGCCTCCGGAAACAGGCCTCCAAGTAAAGGATCTTAGCCTGAAGCTGAGTGTTGTGTCCTGTGAGCTCAGTATATTTAGCCCGCAGCGCTTGCACATGAGTATCAAGGTTGTTAGCATCTTGTTCCTGGTCAGCTACACAGGCCTGTAGCTTGGCCTTTCAGTCGATCAGTGATTGAAATTTAGCCTCAAATGCATAGAAAAATGCATAGTTCATTTATGCAGTGTAAAATGGACTCTGACACCTCTTTACACAGTCTCTTTTTGTAAGTTTTATTTGTATGCATGTCCAACTTGGTGGGAGAATAACTGCTGTAGCTAGTCATAGCGTTAGCTTTAGCTGAGTTAGTTTGGTTATTGGTGATTCTAGCTTTACTAACCCTAACCCTAACCCTAGAATAGTTTAGTAGAGTCCTTAGGGAGATGTATGTACATACAGAGTTGCGGTCTATGAGCAGAAAAGATGTGGTAAAAAGATGATTTTGTAGGCCGCAGAGAGGGGTCAAAGATTAATACATTTTATTGCCTAGTATTGACAAAATTAGGGATCTCCTCGTGAGCTACTGTCCTGCAGGTTTTGATTTTTTCGTAATGCAACACACCTGACTAAAATCACTGGGCCATTAACAGGTTTGTACAGAGGTGTGTTGTAGTAGGAGATATCAAAAACCTGGACAGTAGCTCAAGAGGACCAGAGCTGGAGACCCCTGGCCTAGATGGTACCAGGATTCAATTAATGATTACTGTGTTAGTGGTTATGTTGTGGAGTACTTTCTGACTCTTGATGCCATTGTGTGGTTTATTTTGTGGAAGCAGGTGTTGTGGAGAAATAATCTGTGATTGCATTTTGTAGTTTACTGTCCTTGATAACATTTTATTGTTTTATGAAGCCATCGTCTGGTTGATAACCTCTTCTCTCTTCTCGGTGCCATACTGTTTTTTCCTCTTTGGTGTCCTTGGTGTCTTCATAGCCGCTTCTGTGATAAGACTTCATCATATGAAGATCTTAATATAGTAAATTGCTTTAAGCTTATGATGTGACAAAAAATACTTTCAGGTAAAAGAAGAGCCGCAGACATCAGCTGTGACAGCCTGATTGTCTGCCATCACATGTCATGGTGATCACATCGACGTGTCACAGCAATGGCCGATTGGCATTACCCCTAACCCTAACCCCCCTATGGATGAACCCATAAAAGCTAGCGGTTAGCATCGCAGTTACAAATTAAGTTACTGCAGTTTCACGGACATGGGTATAACAGTAAGTTTGTCTGGGAAGCTAAACTTAAGTAACTCAGTATCTACAACAAAAACAATTTAAAGGCCTAAACAAACAAGTATCAACTTCCACATGATGTCCAATATGAGTGGACGGCAGGCTCTGCTACTGGCTCCAGTTGGCCCCCAAATATGAGAATTAAAGTTTTAATCGTCCGTTATCTCGGTGTCCTCTGAGTCTGAAAAAAGGGAGAGGAAGAGTCGTGTGCTTTGCCTGAAGTATCTTTTACAATTTATTGACGTAAACTGTACTAGAAAACACGACAATAAAGAGAAGCACAGCACAGGACTACAATGGCGCTGATTGATGACGTCACACGATGTGCGACAGTTGAGGAGTAGGACCCCACAGGAGAGTGAGTGGTGGCCTGCTGTTAGCAGTTGCTTAGGGAAATTTCACATTCATAAAAGGAAATGGGCAGACGGCAAGCCGAACTTTACAATGTTTCTACAAGATCTTTTTCAATACAGCTCCAACCTAAGTGGTCTTGAGAACTCAAAAGCCTTAAAAACTAAGTTTACTTTGGAAAAATTCTTATTTCATTGAGATGACCTCTTTCCTCACTATTACTTTAACTGATGGTTAAATGTATAAATGTATATGCACACCTGGATTTTTCATATATGTTTATGTATATCTCCTAAATTTAATTTACTCACTGATCTCATTGAATATCACTTAATACTTGATCCCCTGGCTATACAGTTTATGTTCTGTATGTTTTATGTTCAATTGTTTAAGCAGGAGATTATTATCTTCTAACAAACACAGCTGATTACTTGGTCGTTGACTGGATACTTATTTTTATTCAGCATCTCAGCAAAATAAACAGTTTCAGAATAAGAATGTGTCTTTATTGCCAAACAAGTTTGCACATAAAATGAATTTGTTTTGGTGTGATGGTGTAAAAACAATGAATTAAAAAAAAACATAAACAGAACATAAACAACACTATGGGTTAAGCGCAGAGAAGAAACTTCCCAGCTACGACTAATAACTTAACATACCTCCCACTGAAAAGAATAATTGGCCGTTGTGATACCAAGACTAAGGTTAGGTTTTCAAGAATTAGGGAGAAAGCTGTAAGAATTGTTGTTCCACTGTCATCACTGAGATCCATTAAAGGTCAAGGATATGCTTAGACTAAAACATCATTTACCACTTAAAGATCACCCTTTTTGCCCTTTTTTAATTATTTTGGAATAAGATTAGTTGTTTATCCAAAAATATGTAACAAACCATAATTTCAATATTCATTTTTCCTAAAATTTTTACAAAGAAAAAAGAGCTGCTAGTCATTAAGAGTTCTTAAATAATAACCAAATCAAAAAAAATATATCATGAAAGTAGGACAACAATGACCAGATACTAACTCACAGGGGGGAAAAAAAAATTACCTCTTAGTATAAAAACTCACTGGACAACTCAGTGACTGTGTCAGCATGCATGTTGATGACTGAAGTTGACTGCATGTCTTTTTTTTTTACTCAGCAACTCTGACAATAAACAATTTCAAAATCAGAATAGGTTTTTATTGCCAAGTAAGTTTGCACATACAATGAATTTGTCTTGGGGTTAGCAAAAACAACAAAAGTTAAAAAAGAACGCGCACACACACACACACACACACACAAAACACAAAAAAGAATACAAACAGTATTTACAGGGCATGGAACTTTTGAAAGCCGACATCTCTGTCTGGTGAGGCAGGCACATTTTACATTGCATGATGAACTTACTGCCTTAGTTGCATTTGAACACAAAGAGCTGGCTGAGATATGGCCAAGGATTTCCTTCTCTTTCCGATTCGTCTCTTCCCCAGGCATTCATTGTCTTGGCAATCCTCAGCATCGGTGTCCTCCATCTCCATCTCTTGCTCAGCACAAGCCATCATCAGTGAGAATTCTGCCTGCATGCACACGCATTTACCTTTCAGTGGGCGTGGAACGTGACCGAGGTAGATTAGGAGCAGAGATGGACAATTCTTGACGTTAGGCATAATTGCTGTTCAGGCTGATGTTTTTTTCTCCGGCATTTTTTCCTCAGTGACAGGGGAGGTGTCCAATGTAGTGAGGAAAAATACTTGGGTCAAAATGCACTTGAGTAAAAGTAAAATGACCCATTTCAAAAACTACTTGAAAAAATTACAGATTACTCACAAAAACTACTCAATTACAGTAATTTGAGTAAATATAATTTGTTACTTTCCACCTCTGTTTTAATAGATGCTTCATCTTGACCTTCTCGTGGAGAGTTATATTATGGAGCTTTAAGGCCACATGGGAACACCAAGATTTTTTTTTCTGTATATGTGTGAAACAAGTTTGTAATTAACATCTAAATCAACATGTTGACAATCAGAACTAATACAATAACACAAGCAAAGAAATCAATATTAACACCCCCTGGTGGGTCCATGATGCCATAACATCACTGTGGAAAATACCAGGTTTTCCTACATCTGTCTACAATGTAAAAACAGCTGAATTTGACGTTTACGTCAGACCATTTCTGATATTGGACATCTTGAAGGGCATTATCCCGCTTATACCATGGCCATGGTGTTTTTTATCGTTAAAATCGTAAGTTTTTCACAATAGGCAGCTGAGTGGACTATTTAATATTGCTCGTTGTCACATGTTGCCAAGGTAACCGGCACTGACACGTAACGTGCAGCTCAATCGGCCGCAGTTGCATGACTCAAACATTTCAGAGAGCGGGCGAAGCTCTTACAGCTCGTGTGTGTCCAGAGGATGATGCCACAATCTGTTTCAGTCACAGATAGTTTCCTAAATCGTTTTTATTTCAAGAAATATTATTCACAATTCACTCTGATCATTAAATGTGTATCAAGCTAGTAAGTCTATCCTAAATTGTTTTTTTAATGTTATCCACCATTCACTCTGTATCAAGTATGTAAGTAAGGTAATCAAGACAAAACAGGCGACGACCTATTTAAAATTAAATACAACATTGCCGTTGATCGCGACGTTTCATAAAGATACTGGCATGTTGCGTTGGAAGTACAGAGATTTAACATTTGTGGACCCTGACTGCTGCTGGTTGGGACATTGCGGGATGACAAAATGTTGCTCCATTCTCATCTCTCCTGGACTGACGGAGCCCTGCACCTGCTTTTCACAGCAATGCATCACAGACCAGATCTGGCATGTCTGCAGCCCGGTGTCTGAGTTTCTGTTGCCACGGTTATAGTGAATAATTAAGTAATTCAAACAAACTGTCATTTAAAGGGGTAAAAATGGACGAGGGTCACCAGAGAGGGCAACATTAAGTTGTGTACTGTACGAGTTGGGTTATGGAATTTGTTCCAGACGTATGTATGGATGATATCTCATAGGATCTTTCACAGATAAGAATGCGGAGAATGTGTCGTAGGATCTGCGACAGATGTGTACACAGAGAACATCATACACTAGGATTTCTTAAAGTTGTGTATATGGAGGGTATCCAATGCTAGGACTTATCACAGATGTGTATCCGCGGCATATCCTATACTAGGATTTGCTATAGATGTGTATACGGAGGGTATCTTATAATAGGATATGTTACAGACCAATCTTCCCGTATATCCCCGGAAACAGTCAGGACATGCCGCAGAAACTGAGACTTGTCTCCTCTTGGATCTCTCCGGATCTTAGGTCTTTTTGTCCAGTATAACTCCTCCATTTCCTTGTTTTGGTGCCACATCACGGGAGTGTTCAGAAAACTCGTAGTTGAGTTTTGAGTAGTTAAACTTTTGGATAAAATAAAACCGGAATGAACTAGCCCTTACCCTTACTAAAAGGTGGAGCAGATTTATTCTGGGACCGGACTGAAGTGGTCTTTTTCTTTTTCTTTTCTTTTTTCTGAATGCCTGAATATAACTGAACTGAAGTATTATTTGGAGTTTGTTTCCTTATGAATTAACTAATGAAACATTTTTGAATTAACTAATAAAACTATTTGTGGCAGAGTGATTGACATAACGTTTTTATTTTGCTTGTTATTTTACAGTTATGTATATATGAATAGTTTCCTTATGAAATGGTGTTGGGTTTACCTTTTTCATTTGCTAATTAGTGTGAATAAGCTGTTGCTTGCATCCTTTGTGAGGTATTGAGACTCAGGGAAAATGCTTATGTCAGGAGAAAGACCTGGCTGGCACCCCAGATAAATAAATAAATACATAACATACCTGAGCTAAACCGTCACACAGCTTTATGTAAAAAATTATGATGGTTTATTACAAAAAGTGACACTGTAAACAGATATGCATCTCTGTGAGGTCTCTGAAGCCAATCATAGAAAACCCCCCAGACCAGATGTGTAAGTCTCTCTTATATTGCCTAACATTCCTCAGTCCTGAATTGGCCAATCATAGATCAGACACAAGTTTACATATTGATACATTGCAGCAGAAGTCACAGACTCGTTCCACTGCATTCGAATGCTTGCTGCCGCCATATTGAGTACCTGAACCACACAGGTAGTCGGAGATGCCGTGAAAATGCTGTGCAGTTGGGTGTGACAAAAAGAAAGGAGAGGGAGATATAGCTTTTTATCGATTACCAAAGGAAGAAGAACGTCGTCAGAGATGGCTTTCAGCGATCAGGAGGGTTAACTGGACGCCGACTGCAAGTAGCCGTCTGTGCAGTGTACATTTCATATCAGGTGAGTTTCAATGCAAGCTAGGAGAGCTAGCTTTAGCTAGCGGGGTTTGATGAACAAACTTTTTAGAGAAGTGATTAGATTAAATCCGATTAGACCCTTTGTGCAACAAATGCATTTGATTAGCATTTCATATGAAGATCTTTCAACAGAGATAGTAGTTGTTAGCTTAGCTTACATATCGGTCTACAGCAACAAAAGTTAGCTTACACCACAACAAGCTAAGCTGCCAAAGGACGCTCCTCTGCAGTCTGTGCTGTCTTAATAATAACTGACGATCAGTAAAACAGCAGCTGATATTTTAATCGTTTCCCTGTTGTTTTATTTATGGCCACTTCTGTGCACTAGCAGCATTTACAGTTTTCAGTTTCTGTTAACTTCCGGTGGACCCTTACGAAAGAAAAATATATTGGAATATATGGGAAAATATACTGCATTATATCAAATCATATATTTCTATATATGGGAAATCAGGGCATATATTTTTAAATATATTTCAATATATTTGTGGATCATGTATCATCTATTGATACATATATGATCATATGCATCATCATGCAACAACAACAAAAGTGATGCACATTTTTACATGTTAATTTTTTATTAAAATTTCTGTAAGTCAACTGGTTTAAACAAGCTGATCAAACATTCAGTCATCTCAGTTCATGAACACTTATTTACATTTCATATGACAAGTATGGTGGCATATTTAAATATTTTATACAAGTCAGCGAGCCCCACAATACATCTTCAGAACCAACAACTTTTTTTACATGAGTCATTGTATCCATTTGTCACCAATGGACCACCATTGCTTGTGCTTCAGTTGATCAGAGTTATAGTTCAAAAACTAAGTCCCCCAAAAGTTGATGTTCTCAGAGAAATTTACATACCTCTTCATCATACAATAATACAAATCCATCTTATAAGTAGTGTTTTAGCTCACAAATGTTCTAAGCTTGGATGCATTACAGCCAAAGTTAACACATACTTTGTCCTACACCTTTCAGTCTTCTACACTGGACCTTGGAGGTAGATACGCATAAAGGCTGGAGTATTGTGGCAAATCAATAAGTAAACATTTTTTTTTGAAAGTCATAACATCAAATACCTGTTTCCTGCCCCGCAATTCTCTTTTCAGAGGAACAACATATTCTGCATTGATCACTGTACTGTGTGATCTCTCATACTCCCTTCCAAGTGCAAAGCACTGTCGATGGCTTTGTTGGTCTACTACAATATAATAGTAAACCATGACTACGTGTCCATTCTGTAATAAAACTGTGAAGCTGTTCCTTTTTACTACTCGAGTAAATTCTTGTGAGTAAAACAGATGTCCATTGACCAGAATTCTGCTAAATATTTTTACTACTGTATCTGCAGTAACTGTAAGTTTCTCTCTCACAGGCAACATTTCCTCACTTGTAAGTTTTCGTGACCAATGCAAACCAAGTGACAGAACCTGATCTGTTATTCTTTCATACTGCTTCAGTCGCTTTTGACCAGTTAAGTGGTTGTATAACTGGATACATTCTGGAAGAGCATTTCTTAACAAATCCTTCCTGATAAGAGGCAATACTTGTCTGTATGAAAATTCTTTCATTATCTGTAAAGGAACAAACTGAGTGCCATGGAACATTTTTAGTATTTTCCCATTAAATGATTCAAAAATATATCCTGAATGTGCCCATAGAGGTCCCCAGTTCCTTACAGAATCAGGTAAATGAAGACACAAATGCACATTAAATGACACATTTTGCTTTCCATACAGAATTTCAAACTGTTTGACAAACTCCACAACCAGTTTTTCACATTTTTTTAAATCTTCGGTTGTAATAATGTCCTTGCATAACAAAAACATAAATGTGACAAGGATTAACCAGTGCTGGTAAAAAACCAGAGGGAGGATTCCTTTTAGCACAAACATACTGTAAAACAGCAACCAATTCCTCCACTCACTTGCTTTCCAAAACTTCCTTTGCTGAAGAGATCGAGGAACTCTTGTAATATTACAAGGAGGCTTAATTTCTAAAAGTTGTTGATCAAGTTCAGACACTCTACTTCCAATGTAATATGGTTTTTCATGGTTTTCACTGTCCAGCCACATGCTTGCCATTTGCCTTACAACACCAAGATGTACATTGTGCATATGATCTGGAGGCATGCAAGATATAATGTCAAAATATGGAATGTTCATGAGACATGTGGGTCCTTTAACACCTCTCACAGATTTAGAGGTGTGCAGAGCCTCTCTTGCATCATCAATGGTAGAGGCATGGTTTCTTTTTGGCACATCTTTGTATGGGTATACTCTGACACAGCCATTACCCTTTTGGACTTGTTCACCGGGGTGCAGACAGAGGCTGCATCCATACTGGCCATTAAACTGTGTCATGTTTTGCAGTATTGGCCTGGCAACTGAATCACACATCATAAGAGCTGCAACAACTCTACACTGTTCCAAAGTGCCGTTTCTTTTTGACTTGAAGCCCACAGTTGCCAACTTCTGACACTCCTGGGTGAATGGCTTTAAAAATGTATTAACATTTGGCTTTCTGCTTCCAAACCACAAGCCAAACAGCAAAACATTTTCTTTACGCACGGGGTAAGGGAGCTCATTTACAATCCCTTGCAATGGCCAAATGTTGTATAATGAAGATTTAAATACAGGAACTCCATCACAGTTAAGAGTTAAGGAGTACCCATGAGAGCAACCAAGGGGCCCTCCATTTTTTATCAGCTTATGGTACATTTCACCATTCCATATATCATTATAAATCTCAGAATTACATGTGCCATTTCCTGACTTGACACAAGCAGCAATATCTTCTCTTTGAAGAAGATGTTCAAGTTGTTTTTGGATTGGTAGGTATATAAAAAAGTTTCCATTTTTAAGGGAGTTATTTTTGTCCCATGCTGTGTTACACACAGTACACCGCCCTTCATCAAGCCCGCCACCGATGTAATACTCACATTTTGGACAGTATATATGACATTGAAGGTTATCCTGTATTGGTCTTAGCTCTTTTAAGAACAGATACTTTGAAGCTGATAGTGTGTTTTCTGGACAGTGAATATTGATCAAATCCAGAAGATCAGTAAGGGCAACACCTGTGAGTGCATGCTTTAAGACACATGACAGTATTAGTAAAAAACTCTGACCTTTGGTTAGCCGTGAGCCATTGTATAGTGGCTTTTCATTCATTTGAGTCAAAGTTGCATTACCATCATCTTCCACATCCAAGTCTTCACTTTGGAGCTCATCAGTAGTAGCTTCATAACCAACAGAATTATTTTCTTCACTTACAATAATGGATTCACAATCAGAGTCAATATCTGATTGTCTCCCCTGAAATGCGTCCACACTTTCGTTGTCATCCAAGTCTTCAGGAAGAAAATCAATTGATGAATTTGAATCTTGGATCAAATTTGGCAGATCACAGAAGTGATGATCATCTTCATCCTCAAACAAGAGTGGCGATGTAGGACATTTGGAAAGTACATCTGAATCTGGTAATGGGTTCTGTAAAAGAAGAAAAAAGAAAGAAAAAGAAAAACAATTATGCACATGCTACAAAAGTATAAAAAAGCACTTTATTACTTTCATTGACATATCTTGACTTGTCTTTTACGTACATTGTAAACTGTAAAATTTACATACAACCAATATCTGGGCAGGCTGTGGCTCAGGAGGAAGAGCAGTCATCTACCAACCAGAAAGCCGGTGGATTGATTCCACGCTTCCCCTGACTACACGCCAAAGTGTCCTTGGGCAAGACACTGAACCCCAAGTTGCCTCCTGTCTGTACAGGTATGAATGTGTTAAGCACTTAGCATGTACGCATAGAAGTGGTGTGTGTGTGTGAATGGGTGAATTTGACATGTACTGGTTAAGTGCTTTGAGTACAGGCAACATGTGACTAGAAAGCAGCTATATAAGTGCAGTCCATTTTCACCTCGAAAGATAGGCATAGATATCATGAATAAATGACATGATAGAGTGTATTTATTAATGTGTAATCCCAAGCGAACTCGTATATATAAACCCAACAAAATTCAACAGAAAGCGCACAATTCAATTTTTATCTTTTGTTAGAAATATAATCCCACTTACATCATTTTCTGTAACAACATGGTCATCCTCAGAATCCCAGCCAGCATTGTAAGTATGACAATCCTCATCTGGGTTCTGTTATGTAAACATAAAAGGTATTGATCAAATGTTTTAAAGTAGCTTTGATGATGTTGTAAAATTATCATGCCAAACTTTATACCCATACCCAACTAGCTATTTTCTGTATATATGTATATATATATACATATATACAGTATGTCAAATGATTAAAAGTTTTAATCAGATTAATCACAGCTTACAAATTAATCATGATTAATCACGTCTATACCTGCCCGTTTTTACTGCATCATCGGCAGAACAAGACGATGCTGCTAATATTTACTGTTAACTGACCTTTTCTTGGTAAACATCAGATGTCCAATGGTCAGTAAATGTAGCATGAAATGTACTTCTATATGTTGTTCTAAATCATCTCCACCATGTTCTAGATCATAATTCATACATCATCATCTCACCAAGCGTCTCCATGGTGATGATTTCTGTCCTTAAAGCAGCAGATGTGACGACTGAAGTTAAACAGCCGACACTGATGAAGAAACTCTGATAAAACTGATGATCTGGATAAAAACACGTTTTTTTTTTCCTTTTTATCATTGAAGTGTGAGTGTTTGTGCAGCAGTGATAAAAGTCCTGCAGCAGCATCACACAAAGTAAACACCTGCTGGTAAAATACACCACTGCTGCTTGTTTTACGCCGTTTTCTTCCCTTTTATTTACATCAGATGATCACTTTAGTTGTAATAATCAGTTCAATATTTAATAAAATCTAGACCTAAGTTCATTTCATTTTTCATTTTTTTTATACATTTTTGGAATCCAACCAAATTTCAACATTTTACTTTAATTGTAGAATAGATTCTTGTTCTTCAAGAATACACTCAGTAATTTCAACATATACCATACAGTGTAACTCACCGAACTTTTTTCTTCTGGCACAATTCGTCGTTCACTGAGAGGTGTCCACTCGTTGAAATCTTCATCACTTGTCTGTTCTTCTGTTATTCTCAATTGACTTGATAGGGAAGGCCCACTGAGAGAGCTTCTGACATGTGAACTGCAATGGGCTCTTGGCTGGGGAATTAGTAAAATTAATCACACCAATAATCAATCACTACACCAACAAAATCTTGACAATGACATTTTAAATAAAAAAACATTTTGGTGTAAAAAGCATACTATTTTTTTTCAGACACAAGTGAACCACACTTGGAAGCATGAAAAAAGATATTACTATGATCACCCTCTTCAAAAATGTATGTATTATACACACTAGATACAGATTAAGAAGAAGAAATTATTTATTTTTCTCTTTTCATTTTGAGCATAACATACCTACAATAGATGTTACTTTTCTTTATTGTAAAAGTTCATGACTTACCAGATCCTCATCTGATTTATGTCTCTCACTTTGGCTGGCCTCTGTCAGTGCTTTCCTGTGACAGAAGTGACATGACAACATTTTATTGTATTAATTGTGTAAATAAAGGCAATTTTTTCAGTAAATCCTCTCATGCAGACATTTAAATGATATGGCCAAGGTTTGAACACTTATTTTCTTTTGGGTACACCATCCATTTATCTAATAAAAATAAATCGAAGGCTTCAGAGCAAAATGCACCACATAGATTATTTCCTGTCTTAAAGAGAGAAAAAAAGGACAGAGATAATGTTATCCCTTCACCTGACAAGAAAGACAACACATTACAAAATTACTATACACTAATATGCTTTGAGAAAAGATCTACCATGTTGCTACCTGGAGAATTAGCTGAATTGATCTGTAAACTTTAACTATACTAGCTTTACAAGCTGCCCCCCACCAAAAAAAGGCTATAATGTCATACCTACTGAACTGTAAAGAAACGTAGCTGAACTTCTGATAAACTTACCATTTTTTCCATCGTTTTATTCTTGCTGGAACTTCAGAGTTTTCACAGCCAGAGAAAATGTATTTTCTTTTCAATCGATCCATTTTCTACTCAGCAACAGAGTGTAGTAGCGAGCGCAAGTCTACTCTTGACTGTTGGACTTCGATTGGTTCTCCCCTGAAAAAAATCTTAACAGACCGCATTAGCCAATCATCGAACAATAATGTCAACCAATCAAACCGCAGTAGGGCGGGTCAACGTTCGTCCACGAAACAGACGGTAGAGGAGTAAAAAAAAAAAAAAAGCGGTAAAACATTTTTAGCAGAAGTAGCTAGCTACCAGAAAAAACTTTGCGAAAATGCACAAGTATGCCCTTATTTCTTGGACCCAGGGCCCTGACAGAGATGCGGTTAGTATAGTCCCTTCCAGCTGGATTATTGACTTCGATCCAGAGGATATGTCTAAAACATACTTGGTGGAATGTCGCATAGCTAACACCAAGAAACCGACTAATGGATGGCAAGTGGAGCAGGCAGTCGTGCTTCAGCTAGCAGGTAAGCTAATGCCTTAAAAAAAATCTGGTAGTGATAGTTTTGCTGAAATTGGTTTCAAATATGTAAAAAAAAATACAGCTAATTTTTAAAGCAATATAGGCCCTTGGTGTTTAAAAGTTTAAAAGTTTTGATGGTGCTTGACCCATATGAACAAGAAAAGCTAATTGACAGTTGGATGTATTTTAACTGCTGCAGTTCAGGTGTGATTGGTGCAAGTATCCTCCAGAAGATCAGCAGTAGCATAGAGGCTGAGAGCAACACAGAATTTCCAAAAGATTTACAACGTTATGCAATTAAATAGAAAAAAAAATTGTTTTCAATTTTTTTTTAATGTTATCTTTAATGGTTTGGCATTCTTTCTTTTATTATAAAAGATCTCAGTATGTAATACAGCAGTGCTAATAAGTTTCATCCATTTAAGAAAAGGGTTTTATTTTAATGTTATGATTTTGTCATGGCAAATTTTGATTTCTCTCATTGGTGCAGATAAAGAGTCAACATTAAAGTCTGCTGAACGAGCGCTTTTAAAAGTGGACTCGCCCAAAGGCCAAAAAAGAATCAGGAGACCAAAACGCCTGTTGTTTGAGGATGAGGAGGATTCAACCACCACTGCAGGAGGTGGAAACATCGGGATTTCCAAAAAGGTATTTAAATCAATGAACACATGATGGGGACATTGTTTTTCAGAAAGCAACACCATGATTAACAGCTATAACAAGGATCAGGAACTCTGGATTTCTTGGATTGCTGTTCTGCAGTTATTAGATGTGTCGCTGCTGCAAAATACCTGATTCAAATTAAATGGTTGTCATCTAAAACGTGCTGGACAGTGTCCCAAGACATCAAAAGTTACTGATCCCCGAGCTATAACAGCCTTCTCCAGCCATTAAGGTGCATTCATTTGTACTATTCATGTTTTTGTGTTTCATTTTCTGTCAGATTTATACTGACAGAAAATGAATACTGTACTTGCACCAGAAAAAAAAATCCTTGTAATAATCAAAGGAAAATGATGTGGATTTTGTATTATATTTTAAAAGAATTTTTGATTTCTCTGTTTTATTTAAAAAGAATTATTGATTTGAATAGCAATCCTATGGTATTTATGTTGTAGTTTTTTTGTTTATATATTTTTATGATTTTGTTTTTTTTTTACAAGAATTAGAATTACAAACTCAAATATAACGGAAATTTAACTGTGAAAATTTTACTTTTTGTACAGAAACAAAAGAAAGATAAACTTGCAGCTCAGAAGTGTGCTGAGAGGGAAAGCTTTCACTAGGGCTGCAGAGTCCAGAAGAATCTTCGAGCAATGAGTATTCTTTCCAAATCAGAGACCTTCAGAACAGTGGCGGTTCTAGACCACCTTTACAGGGGGGGCCAGGCTGGGGCCAGTGGGTTTTTCAGAGGGGCACATTCAGCCCAGAGCAAAAAAGAGGCTGATGCAAAATATATGATTCCTTTTTTCATTATTTTCTAAAAACAAGTTACAAGTGAATTGTTACCGTCACGAAACTAGGATTTTTCAACATATCACATTTGCAACACAAGTGTAATTAAAGCCACAAGCGGCATCCATCGGGTCCGAGCTGCTTGGACCCCACCACCCGATGTTGCCATGACAACAGGTGCTGTTATGTGTTAAGGACCCAACCTGTATGAATCCTGTCAAGTTAGGTGCAGATCCGACATATTCCTATGGAGATATAAGCAAACCGTGTTTCATGGCGAGAAGGCATTTTTCCGTCGGTTGCCACGGTTACACGCTTTCTCCTATTAGAAAGATTTGAGGAGCGTTTGGTCCCCAACTTGTCAGGAAGCTTCCCACCAAGTTTGCAATCAGTCGCACGAATCCCCTCAGACTAGTTCGTTCAAATACGATGTGTGTAAAGTGCAAAAAATGGCAAAGAAATGGCCTTACACGCCAAGATGGCGGGCACCCCGTTGCCATGGCAACAGGTGTTAGATTGACTTTTTTGCTCGACTCGGGGTGTTACACGAGTGTGCCGAGTTTCATCTTCCTACGTCGAAGTAGACTTTTGGGACCCCATTCATTTGGGGATTTTTGGTATCTCTAGGTGGCGCTGCTGAGCCAATTTTGCATTGAAGTCAATGCGGACTTTAAAATATCAAATTTTTCACCGGGCTTGATGTGTGTGCCAAGTTTCACAACTTTTCATGGGTGTTTAGGGGGTGATATTTAGGCTCAAAATGCTTAGAAGGAGAAGGAGAAGATTTACTGTATTTAATGTGTATGGTTTGAGCATTCTGACTTCAATGACTCCGAGAAGAATAAAAACATTTTCTTCAAAAACTAAATTTCATACCATTACAACGATTTGAAAAATACTATACTTGCATAAAAAATTCAAACAAGCATAACTGTGAGGACACACACAGCCTTTGACCTCAGTCAGATTTACTCCCTTAATATTACATTTGTAGATCTGAACTACATGTGGAACAAAAATGACAACATACATTTCTGAAAAAAAAATAAGACACAAACCAACAGGATTCATTCAACATCATCAACAGTTTGTAGACTGTACTGACTGGATGAAATAATCTGTGATAATGAACTGATAATGAGAATGACTGAAGTGCAACCTTGGTTCAGTTTCTCAGCCCTAAGTTACACTAATACATTAGCTGTCCCCCACTTCTACAGCAACTGTATTCTGCGGTTTTGGTGATTTCTGGCAAACCGATCAACAAATAAGTCAAGATTCAATGCCTTTGCCCTCCTCGACTCAATGCTCAGGACACCCAGATTGCTTAATCTCTCGTCATTCATGGTGGATCTGAGGTATGTTTTCACCAGCTTTAATGTAGAAAAACTCCTTTCACAAGAAGCAGTGCTTACTGGGATTGCTACTGCTATTTTACATAGTCTGTAGAGCTCAAAAAACACTTCTTTATATGGCTCAATGAACTGTACAAGTTCTACAGTACTGAATGGTTTCTGCATTCCAGACTCTATTTTCCTGTCTAAGATCCTTCTGAACTGATGTAGTTCATGTCCCAAATCATCAATATTTGTTTCATACAATTCAGCAAATGAAAACAGACCTGTCTCTTCCAAGAATGCATCTTTTTGCGGGTTTAAAGCCTGGATGCTATTCATTATGTCACAGTTTCTGCTGGAAAATCGACGTTTAAGCTCACTCAGAGTTACATCAATGACAGGGTAGAAAAAATCTGTACGGAACCTGTCTTTATCTCGTTCCAACTCTCTCTGGCCAACAGTGGTCAGTACATGGTGGTCGTGGAATCTAGAGCTTAGCATTTTTTGACGTTTTCCAGCAGGCAGTGTTTGATCACACTGCTCAAAAATGTCCAACACTTCGTCCCACACATCATTGAAAAATGACTCTTGCCTGAAGTCATTCAGTGTCTGAACCAAAGCTTCAATGAGATCTACAGCTTTTGCAATGTCAAGTGATGAAGACTGTAGCAAATCGGAGAGAAGTTTTGTTTCTCCAAATACTTTGCGGAGTGTAACAAGATGCACCATGAATTCAAGATCTATCTGTGCCAGCAGACCGCGAGCCTCAACAGATCTTTCACCATGACGCTCTTGGGCTATTTCTTGTAAGAGTCGCTTAAGGGCAGGCAGTCTATCCATGATGTTACATATAGCTACAAACCGACAAGCCCAACGAGTGTCGCTTAAGCGCTGGAGTTCTCTTGGTGCACCTTCATACATCTCTCTTTGTATGGCTAGCCATTTCGGATGAACAGCTGATCCAGATGTGAACACATATAGTTTTTCTAGTAAGTAGAAGAACTCCTCTGCCTCTGGGACCGCTTTGACTGCATCTACTAAAACTAAGTTTAGACAGTGGGCAGTGCAGTGGATGTAAAAGGCATATTTTGCCCCCTCTTTGATTCTCGCTTGCACCCCAGAATGTTTTCCGCTCATGACAGAAGCCCCATCATAAGCTTGGCCTACAAGGTTCTTTTTGTATTCTAGACCGTGGTTTTCCAATATGCTGATTATTTTCTCACTAAGCCCTGCTGCATCTAGCTTTTCTGTAGATTCAAAATGGAGAAAGCTTTCCTGGATAGCTCCATTATAGTAATACCTTAGTATGAGAGAGATCTGTTCCTTTTTCTTTACATCTTTTGTTTCATCTGCTATGATACTGAAGACTTCACTGTTTTTCACTTCCTGGGTAATTTCAGTACGAACCATGTCTGCCAAACAATCCAGAACCTCATTCTGAATTATTTTGCTTGTGTACTTTGCATTATGAATGTAAGTCAACCTTTTTTTAACAGCTTTGTCATGATTAGCAACTGTCTCTAAAATTGCCTTAAAGTTTCCTTTATTATCAGAGTTTGCAGACTCATCATGGCCTCTTTGAGCCATGTTTTGAGTGGCAGTAAGTAGCAGCACTTCCCCTATTGTTTTAATATATTCCCTATTTTCTTTGATCTGTCTGTTGTGCTCTTTGTTTAAGACATTGACCAGTGTTGCATTTGCTACTGCAGCTTTCTGATAGTCCTTCCAAGTTACCATGGCTTGTTTGTGCCGCTCAGACCGTGCATGCATTGCAAATCCCCCCTCTCTGTAAGATGCTTTCTTCCAGTTTTTGAATCCGGATGGTGAGTCAAAGACTGTGTCCAAACTATTAGGAGGACTAAAATGTCTGCAAGCATAACAGTATGCAGAGTCCATTTGTTTTGAATATTCAAGCCAGGGGTGGATGTGGTACCATGCTGCCTTAAAGCTCCTCGTCCTGTCCCCCATCGAGGTCCTTGGAAATAACTTCATGTCCGGCTGCATCGGTGGATCCTCTTTACAATGGCTTATATCTGGAGAGAAAGAGAAACCAAATATTTGTAAACATATATGTATAGACACACCATATAAACTGATATTACACTGACACTGCTTGAGCACACACACGCACAACCTAATACAATTTAAATTGCTTCATTGTATTTATTCTAAGTGCTTATAGTTTTTGTATTTATCATTGTATTCAGTATATTATTTCATGGTATTCTAAAGCCTGACCAGGAACATGGACTGCAAATTAGCTGAAAATAGATATTTTAAAAGGGGTGGTTTTATGCACGTTTCTCCCCATCTGAAGCTGTTCTTTGATGTCTTAATGTATTGTAAGAGTCATAGTTTGATCATATCGGGCCTTAGATAAAGTGCTTTGGCTCCATTCAAACCTGCTGGCCCAGTACTTGTGGCTGCAGATATATTCCCTGTCTGTGCCTCTGCTTGGATCACACCCTCAGCCTCCTCACTCTCAGGATCATCTTCGTTGGTCTGTCTTTCCTGTTCAGTGTCCTCAGTCTCTTTCAGATCTTCTGTCTCTCTCTCTGTGACACTCTCACTGTGCTTCTCCTCAGCTCTCTCACCTTCATCATCAACTCGCTCTGTCACAATGTCTGCTTCATTGTCTTTCTTCTTTTGGGCACAGAAATAGGATTTAATGTCTTTTTTTCTCTTCATTTTGAGCTATAAATGAAAAAACAATGGAGAGGCACACACAACATTTCAGCAACCCAGTATATAAATAGCGTTAATTTAAATAAGATACTGCTTGCTTGGTTTTGTGTGGTAATGTAGCTTTAGCTACCAAGAGGGCTATCAACTCAAGCTAAGATTAACGACTGGCTAGCTCCTATTATTAATAAGTCCACGACATTTCTGACAAAAAAAGACTTACCTTGTAATCTTGAAACCTTGTACCTTGTGATAGTTTCCTCCTTCTTACTGCCTCTTGATAGTTTAGACTTATTTTAGGTGGCTTGCGCTTCTTACTGGGGTAAAACAAAACTTACCGCCGTATTCAGGGGTGCAACGCTCTAAAAGATCCTACTAAATGTTTAGATACGCTAAAAGGTCCGCCTGAGTGGTGCTGTTTTCTGATTGGCCCTGGGCTTGGCCCGCCCAGAGAAAGCTGATCGATTGGTCCTGGGGATGGGTGTACTGAAATATTTCCCAGCATGCTTTGGGGCTCCGCTTGTGCTGTCCTTGCTGCACCATGAGTTAAGTGTATATGTGATCTCATGACCGCCAATGGGATGGCACGAGTGCTGCTGATGGGTCTTTTCAACACTGACATTCTGCTGAGGTCCAACTTGACTGGCGGAAAGAACAAAGTTGATCCCACTGCAGACAGACGACAAGCTCTTGATGGGAAAAAGCTGCAAGCTTTACAAGGTAAAGAATAAACAAAGCTTACAGATCTAGTGGTATACTTATCATTTCTGTTTGTGTTGTCATTCACCTATTTAATAGAATAAATAACTGACAAATTTTCTGTAAAAATGACAAATTTAGTCAAGATTTAAGTGAGGTTTACTTTGGTTGGCACACTGAGCCAGTACTTCAGAGTAATTGTCAGCCACTGCTGGTTCTATAAAATATTCTATAAAATAACACCAATTATTGTTATACAGTAATTAGTCTATCATCATATGTCAGTTTAAATGTAATGACCTTGTAATATGACCTTGTAATACCCATTAGTTGCACCACCAACTAAGTTGAACATCCTATTCTAGCACTATTTCAGTCTTACAATTTACACTTATCTAGCTGATTCATTTATTTAGGGATTGTGGTTGAATTCCTCATTTAAAATTTTTATTGTGTTTTTGTGATTATAGATGCTGTCCTAAATCACCATCCTGGGACCAAGATATCAGACATAAGGAAGTCCCTCAACACAAGAATTTGTGAATTAAGACACCAGTCAAAGCAAAGACGCAGTGAACCTGATTAGAGCAAGATCTCGTCATCAACACGCCTCCATTCGTTCACTTGTTCTACACATCACTGTCAAAAACCTTTTTTTCCAGGTGATTCATGTGTGGTTTAATAAACATTTGTTTTTCAGGCTATTCCGTTAAAAGCATAAACATGAGCAGTTCATTGGTCTCATAATTTTGTATGTTAACCTGTTAATAATAAACATATAGCAAATGTTTGCAAGTCTACCATAACTCGTTCATGTCTTTTTATATGGATTTTACAAAAAGATTACTTAGTATTTAATAAATGTATATTATTCTGTATATATATTCTATTTGCTCACTGAAACAATTACTCATATTTACAATAGAATGTATGTGGGGAACCAATAATAATAAGCCACTGGGGGGGCAGGGTTATGTCATGTGTTAATTCATTTATTTAGATATATAACAATATATTTTTACTCAGAAATAATCATATTTTTTATATATATGTAAATATATGTAACAATGTATTGATCATATATTAATCTATATATATATATATATATATATATATATATATATATATATATATATATATATATAGCGTATATATATGTCCTCAGAATAAATCATATATGTTTCAATATATGTGTACATATATGTCACAATGTATTGATCATATATTAATATATATAGTTTATATATATATGTCCTCAGAATAAATCATATATGTTTCCATATATGTGTAAATATATGTCACAATGTATTGCTTAACATTTTGCCTAATACAAGTAAATATATTTTTACATATATTTTCCAATATATGAAAAGCGGCAATTACTTATATATTTTACAATATATTTTCATATATTATCTCAATATATTTTTCAATATATTCCCATATATATTTACCATTACAAAATTTACTAACTTTTGCAGTTAATTATTAATTATTATTAGTTCATAAAGCCAGAAAAAATGAAAATTGTATTAAATTATATCAAATATCCATCAAATCAGAAAACAAAAAAAGTTAATATATTGATTCCACATATATGGAGAAATACATTTTTCTTCCGTAAGGGGAAGGTCAATGTTGATAGTTTATTGTGCTTAGATCAACTTAAGATATTTCATTCATCTGGTTACTTGGTTGTAGCTGCCTGGAAAACAGGTGGAGTAATATTAACTGAAACCTCTGTCTCATCAGGAGCAGAAAGCCAGAACCCACTAAGTCCAGACTATGTCCCAACAATATGTCCTCATCTAAGTTCTCCCAACAAGCAGAAGAGGACCGAGGAGAGGACAGACAGGAGGAGGACAACAGCGACCGGGAGGACCGAGGAGAGGACCGACAGGAGGAGGACAACATCGACCGGTAGGACCGAGGAGAGGACAGACAGGAGGAGGACAACAGCGACCGGGAGGACCGAGGAGAGGACAGACAGGAGGAGGACAACAGCGACCGGGAGGATCGAGGAGAGGACAGACAGGAGGAGGACAACAGCGACCGGGAGGACCGAGGAGAGGACAGACAGGAGGAGGACAACAGCGACCGGGAGGACCGAGGAGAGGACAGACAGGAGGAGGACAACAGCGACCGGGAGGACCGAGGAGAGGACAGACAGGAGGAGGACAACAGCGACCGGGAGGACCGAGGAGAGGACAGACAGGAGGAGGACAACAGCGACCGGGAGGACCGAGGAGAGGACAGACAGGAGGAGGACAACAGCGACCAGCTGGATCGAGGAGAGGACAGACAGGAGGAGGACAACAGCGACCAGCAGGGGGAAGGGGATGCGCAGCAGAGGAATGACAGGAGGAGGCTGGATTGGAAATAGATGGTTCCTGTAGTAATGCAGCTTGTCAACTCACAATTAAAAGATTAAATGAGGAATATATGAGATTAAACACTGAAATCTGTAAGATTAAAGGTCAATTAAATTTATTATCTTTCAATCAAGAAAGTTTCCAAAGCAAAGATGAGAAAGTCCATGAGTTAACCGGTCTGCCTTCTTATTGTAAACTGATTGTTTTCTCTTTTATATCATCTTTCCTTAAAGTTAAGTCACTTCTATCACCTTTTCAGCAGCTGTTACTAACATTAATGCGTTTGATATTTATATTTATACCCACATCACTTTGTTATTCAGCCCCAGATGGACTCAGTCCACTAGACAACATGGTGAAAGTGTGTTTTCTGTAATCTTTGTCCTCCTGTTGTTCCACCAGAGTGACATGCAGAATGAATCATCCCAACCCACAAAGAACGCATATTTAAATAAATCTGAATTTTGTTTAACAATATGCTTGTTTCATTTTTACAATATTTTATCATTTTTAAAGGTTTTACCACAGAAGAGAAACAGAAGAGAAACATGAAGCCATTTGTCAATGATGATTTTAATACCATGACACAGACAAAATCTAAAACAAGAAATCTTCTCCTCTTCCTACCTCATCCTTTCATGTCTTTTCCTCTAGCTCTCCTCTCACCTTCCCTCTCCTTTCATTTCCTCCTCTGCCTCTCTCACCATCCTTCCTCATCCTTTTATCTCCTCCTCTCCCTATCTCTTCTTCCCTCCTCCCCTCACTTATACTGTCCTCTCAGTCTAGATTTCATGTAAAGTAGGTTCAGTAAATCAGAATACAATCATTAGAATGATTTCATTCATTCAGGAAGCTACTGTCGTGAACCGGAGTAACCACCAGAGGATGTCGTTATCTGTAAATCATAACAGTGCAGACGACACTTCCACAGGTCCTGCTTGAATATGACAAAGGTTCCAAAAGTGTGGAGATGTTATGAATGCAGGAAGGTACAGAACAAATGAGACCTTCAGCTGTTATGCATCAGAAATAGTAAAAAAACATTTGAGAATCTTTATTTTTTATTATACAGAGGGTTAGGGTTAGGGTTACGTCTGCTGTGATGTCTGCTGAAATGTATCAATAGGATGTTCGTGTGTTCTTCTCCGAATTTCACGTTTATATCCTGTGCTGGGAACTTCTCTAAGTTCTAGAGTACAGTCCTTTAAGACAGACCGTTATAAGGAAACAATCTACTGTAAGTGTGTCTTACATGAAATGTTAAGAATAAGATACTTCTGTTACTTAAGTTTACTGTGTATGAGTAACCTATACAGGGAGTAGGGAAGCCATTTTGTTGCAGGACTCAAGCTTAAATAAGGCTGGCCTTATGTCTGTGTGGGTGGGGGCAGGTTAGTGTAGCAGGGTGTAGTTGTCCGTATAACTGCAGTGAGAAATGCTGCTCTCTATGAGATGCAGAAGTCAACTTTAGCCCACAAACTCTCGTTAAGAGACAACCTTCATCAGTGGAATTATTTCTGCAGTGGAGCCTGTATGAAAAGGATCCAGATGGAAAGAGATCAGGGATGCAATTGTGTTGCAAACTTCTATGTAAGATATGAAGTCGTTTATATGGTGGAAAAGTTATGACATTATATACTTTATCTTTGCTGGCATTCATCTAGCTGAACAAATACATGTTTGTAATAAGTTTATTTCTGTTTTGTAAAAGAAAACAAAAAATCTATTAAAATTGGAAATCAGATATGGTTATAAATCTGAGATTTTATTTTTAGGCCTTATCGCCCAGCCCTACATTTTAGCTTGACCCCTTCTTTGCTTTTGCACCTTGGTGTCATCTGACCTCTTTTATTTGCACAGTGGAGGGCTTCGATTCTACATAATGGTCCCTGTTCCCATTTTTACGCACTGTAATACTAATGAACTTCCCAACCCTAGCTTACACATTGTTCCTGGTCATAACATACAATTGTTATTATCCCCTTTATCCTGGCTCAGAATCAGGTTCAGGGTGAGACTCGTCCTTTGAGTGTTGATATTCCCCCACTATCGCCACTTCATCTAGCTCATCTTCAGACAGCTCTAGGTCTGAATCTCCCTCCGCAATTCTTTGTGAAATCCTCTCCACCTCACTTAGCCCTCTGCTCCCTAATGTAACAGAAATAGTTAGCAAGTCCTGATGTCCACCACAAAGGACATCACATAAAAGTTGTGTTTTTAAAGAATTAAAATTGCTGTGTCAAAAAATCTTAGTAAAGGATAAATCTTTTGTTGCAACATGCGCCTTGTAAAGTAAATTGTTGTTATATTCGAAGTCCTCTGCTAGCTGCCGTCTTTTAGCTCTCTGGACCCTCCACTCACCACAGGTGGAAGAGGGACTCCCATAGCATGATTTCTCAGATTAATTTCCACTCGCTGTTAACGTCATGTAATAAAATCATATGAAAGTCATTTAAAATCTGGTAATTGCATTTTCATTGTTTCTAAATAAATAAAGACCTTAATAATGGAAGAGTAATACAATTTATCCCATCAGTGCAAACACCCATTTCAGAAAACAAGGCTGGGTGAAGACATTGGCTGAAGAAACACCTGGAAGTAAAGTAGTGGACTCTCTCTTTTCCATATTTCCCAGGGCAGCTGGGGGCATCATACCTGAAACACCCATGTTTCTGGTATGAAACAAACCACCATCCCACCTCGCGGCTTCTGTGTTGGTGGAAAAATGTTTCTGTTCTTTGTCCAGCTCCGTCAGCTGAGTTTGACCTGCTGATGAGACGAACGATGGTCTGATTTTAATTTTAGTCTTGTTCGTTTCACTAAGTAAGACTGTGGAAGTCTGTCTGGAACCAGTCTGGATTAAATCAGGCTGAACTGGTTCCTGCAACAACTGGGGGCTTAATGAGGAGGTGAAGCTGGTTGAGTCAGACTTTGCCAGGTGAGTTTCTCTGTGTTGAGCGATTTTCATGGAAAAACCCCAGAACTTGATTAGCTGAAAATATCAAATGTTAAAGTCTTTTTGTTGAACAAAAATCCTTAGTTTCAGTTTGGGAAGGAAACTTTTTAATGAATTACTGAGAATTTAACTTCTGTTATCCACTGAACAGGAAAAGATTTAAATTAATTTTCACTCCATCATTTTCACCTGTACAAAGTTTCTCTAAAGTTTAGACATAAAACTTAGTCACTGAAAAGTCCAGAAAAATTATCTCAGTCAAGCTTTTGTATCAAAAACTGAATTTGGTTTTTGCACTTCCTGCCACTCTTTCTGTTACCGTGACAACTGCTTTACAAAACAAAAAGAAGAGCAAAATGTTTGCATGTTCACAAAATTTCATCAGCAAATCTGCCAATACTTAAGTTGTGTTGAAAACAGGAAGTCTGACCAGAGACACTTTCTGTTCAATACCTGAGACACCACTCATCTCTTTACAGTTAAAGACCAGATAAATCCAGAAACTAGAACCACCAAACCCAGTCAGAACCTCAGAAATGTAAACCAGAACCAGAGCTCATTCTCTGAACTTACACATCTATCCATTACTTTAATAATTATATCCAGGTCCAGACTAGTTTAAACTGGGAAAATCCAGTGTAGGACCAGTTCCCACCCATTTAAAATCATCCTGAGTGGATTACAACTGCTATGAGACATTTAGAAAATTACCTAAACCTGTCCAAACTAGTTCTAGTAAACAGGAGATTTGTCAGTTATGGTTTTAAATCATGTTTAAACCAGTGGATTAAACTAGTCTAGACTGGACTGGAACAGGTTTGGTCTACTACTGTGACCCAGGCACGGACTGTGGCTAAGACAAACCCAGTGTAGATCTGGTCAAAATACACTATTTGAAGCTAGTTTAGATGGGTCAAAACCAGTTAAACTTAGCACCGTTAACCCGGCGGAACTATTCCAGAAAGGTCCACACCAATCTATATCAGTCTATATCAGTTGAGACCACTCAGAACCAGTTCCACCTAGTTTAGACCAGTAGAATCAAGAGTAGAATGCTGGTGGTGAAAAGGGGCCAATCTAACAGTATTAGTGAAAACCATTCCAAACTGGAGCAGCCCAAGTCTGTAGCAGTCTTACTGCTACCTGAATCAGTTTGCTCCAGTCCTGAACCAGTCTGACCTAGTTCTAAACCAGTGGAGTCCAGCGCAGTGTACCAATGGAGATGAGGGTCTGGCAGGTAGCAGAATCCAGCCAAACAGACTCCACCAAACTGAAGTGCAAGAAGCCCAGAGCGAATCCACAGCCCACGTCCGACAGGTGATGTTTACCCAGCAGCACCCGGGACACGCCCACCAGGAAGGTCCACAGGTAGAGCAGGATCCTGAGTGGCACCTGTGGGACAGATGTTGTGTTATAACCCCATCAGACACACCTGGATCAGGTTTATTCATCCACATCTTTACTAATACGATGTATTCACACCAGTATAGTCTGGGATTCAATAGGGTGGACAGAAATGTTACCTTCCGTTGGTTTGGTTTGCTTTCTGCACCTGTACAATCTCAAGCAATTACAGTAACTGTTCACTAGGGGCTCTATTCCCCAAAATCTACCACTGACCAAAAAGAAAATCCAGCTCATTGATTGGCCACGATGAAAAAACTGCAACTAAACAATGAAGCAACAATGAATGTCTGTAGTGTTGGGCAGGGCTCGGCTTGCATGGGGTTTCTGGGGAGCCTTATTTTAGGACACGCATTGCAGGTTTGAAAGTCATGTACACATCTATTATTGCACGGCAGCATGGTAAAATGCAGTGTTGCTCCCACACCTGCTCTGCTGCAGGAGGCCGGTAAGGCCAGAGACATCTCTGTAGAGACGGAAAGTTCTACCGCCTGGGTGGACGTCACAGTGATGAGACGTTGCCAACATTGATAAAACGCTGTCCACAACGATGAGATGCTGTCCACGTTGATGTAATGCTGTCCACACTGATTGGACGTTGTCCACGCTGATGAGACGCTGTCCATGGTGAGGAGACGCTGTTCATGTTGATGAGACATGGTCCACAGTGAGGAAACGCTGTCCACGCTGATGAGCCACTGTCCATGGTGATGAGACGCGTTCCACACAGAATAGATACTGTCAACGGGGATTTGACACTGTCCACAATGATGAGACGCTGTCCATGCAGATGAGACGCTGTCCACACCGATGAGACACTGTCCACACCGATGACACACTGTCCATGTTAATGAGATGCTGTCCACCCCGATGAGACGCTTTCCACATCGATGAGAGATTTTCTACAATGATGAGACGTTTTCCACATTGATGACACACTGTCCACGGTGATGAGATGTTGTCCATACCAATGATGATATACTGTCCATGCTGATGAGACACTGTCCACGCTGAGGAGGTGCTGTTCACACCAATGAGACACTGACCACGTTGATGAGACGCCATCCACACTGACAAAACACTGTCCACGCTGATGAGACGCTGTCCAAGTTGATGTGACACTGTCCACGTTGATGAGATGCTATCCACACTGACAAAACACTGTCCACGCTGATGAGACGCTGTCCACGTTGATGAAATGCTGTCCATGTTGATTAGACACTGTCCACGTTGATGAGACCTATCCACACCAATAAGAAGCTATCCGCGTTGATGAGACGTTGTCCAAGATTATATGCAGTCCACGCTGATGAGACACTGTCCATATTGATAAGATGCTGTCCATGATGATTAGATGCTGTCCACACTGATAAAACACTGTCCACAATGATGCGATGCTGTCCGCATTGATGTGACACTGTCCACGCTGATTAGACGCTGTCCACACCGATAAAACACTGTCCACTTCTATGAGAAACTGTCCACGTCAATGAGAAGCTGTCCAACGTGATGAGACGCTATCCACACTGATGGGACGTTGTCCACGATGATGATATGCTGTCCACGCTGATGACACGCTGTCCACATAGATGAGATGCTATCAATGCTGATTGGACGCTGTCCACCTTTATGTGACCCTGTCTACGCTAATAAGATGCTGTCCACACCGATGAAACACTTTCCACGTTGATGAGACGCTTTCCAAGTTGATGAGACAATTTCCACGCATACAAGACGCTTTCCACATGGAAAAGACGCTGTCCACGCAGATGACATGCTGTCCACAGTGATGAGATGTGTCTGTGCTCATGAGAGTATAATGGATAACCTGCATCGTTAGGAAAATTCAAAGTCTCATTCTTTTTCTATCAGAAACAGCAACTTATGGAAAATAAAATTAAATATAACTTGATACTTTAGTCTTTACTGATACTGGGTCTTTACCCATTTATCCTCTAGGCTACCGAAATTAACGGAGCCTCCTGAGTCAGCTCTGTGATTAATGTGGCAGTTTTCCGTGCTCTTTTGGATGCATACCCTGAGACAGGAAATGGACCAGTACTACTGAAAACCACAGGGGACAGTGTTGAGCAGTATAGCTGACGTGACAAAAGGAAGAAATAAGAAGAAAAAGCTGCAACGTACAGACCACCACCTTCTACTGCACTGACCTTTTTTATGTCTCATTCTGAGAACAAACATCATCTCAATGTTCGTTATTGTCTGAAATGGTTGTCAGAACTTGGACCTGAACTCTGAACCCTGCAGTGCCCTCTGATGGACGTACTACCTAAATACTATAACAGAGTAGAGGAGGATGCTAAAGGGGACCTCAGCTGAAGGAAGCCTTGTTCCTCTTAGCTCCCCGATAATTATAACCAGTCTTGGAGTGTCAAACATGATCCAGTATTTTACCAGAATCTGTCCACCCTGAGCAGCAGGAGGCAGCCAGATATCCTCCATGTTGATCTACATCACTTCCTTTCTTTGCTTCACTGGAGGCTCCATTTACTTTCACACTGGAAAAGAACCAGACCAAAGTTCACTTTCAAGAGAACCTCTAGTTTTCAAGTGGATGTGTTCACTTCATTGATCCACACTAGGGTGTGAATGCTTGTTCACTCTACTCCAAATGAACCCTACAATCTGAGGAAGTGGACCAGGGTTAGTTTAAAGCTGGTTAAACAGTGCGGGTGTGAATCCGCCCTAAAGTAGATTTTTAAATAATTTTCTGTATGACCATGAGAAACTGACCGCCAGCACCAGGTGGTTCAGTAGGAACTTGCACACCATGACAGCTCGGCTGGCGTGGGCTGCTGGGAAAGAATACATATCCATGGCGACGTAGTCCAGAAACCCTAAAGGTAAATCCCATGGTCCTTTGCGTTTCACCAACTTCTGCATCCCGGCAACCGTCATCAGGTCTAGGATCAGGGCTGCAGAAAAACAGGCAGAGAACAGGTTAGTCCATATCTCACTCAGGTCTCAATGGTGTGCTACGGGAGCATGGCATGTGCCCAATACTATGGTTTTCATTTCAGCTTCCATGGTAACAGATCAGAGCATCCTTTATTTGAGGGAAGCTGAACAGCTTTCATGTCCTTCTCCAGTCAACCATGGATCACAAAAAGATTTAGTTAAGAATCATCCTGTCTGTGTGTCAGGTGTCTCACCCAGCAGCAGGTTAATGAGGACTTCCTGTCCAGCCAGAGTGCTGCTCCTCCACAGGCAGAACAGAGTCCCACAGATCCAGGGGAGGGCGTGTCCTGTGAGGGCCAGCAGACTCACAATGGAGCGCAGAGGGGCCCCGGCACTGTGGGCCCCAACGCACATGCCCAAACGCTTGGACAGGCTGATGTCAATGGCGAGCAAGGAGCTGAGGGCTATGCCTCTGAACGTCGGGTTCAGCTGCATGCAGTCCTGCTCTGGCCAGCGGGACACATCTTTCATCCCCCCATCTGCTGCATCTGCCCTGTCAGAGGACTCTCTGGACCCCCTGAGATAAAGAGACATGTTCAACCAGACAACATTTAAAAGACCAAATTACGGCAGCTGTTAAATATTAAAACAGAGTTGTTTATTTTATACTGAAAAATGTTTCTGAACAGTTCTGGCTCACTACAAGCTGCAGCACAGATAACATTGCAGGTCTGGATGAAAACGTGGATTTAGATGTTTGATGTGAAGTGGAATTAAATGTGTAAGAGGAGCAGGATGCAGTCTGGCTGCAGTTCACCACCTGCATCGTCTCCAGAATGACCATACACATGGGTCAGAGTTTAGTACAGGTGCACATTTTCCCATCATGTTGGGTTTCATAGACACAACTTTTGCATGAGGAGTGACATACGCCACTTTCAGGCCCCGTTTTGTGCATACGAAATATTATAAATAAAACCCCTGACAATATGATATGTTAAGGTCCAGGTTGGTACAGTACGGTATGGGTCGGTACAGTATGGTTCAGGATGGTACGGTACATTACGTTACGGGTCAGAACGGTAGGGGTTAGTATGGTATGGTACAGTTCAGGAGGATACGAAAGGTACAGGTCAGCACAGGTTGGCTTAGTACAGTTCAGGTTGGTACAGTAAGGTATAGGTCAGTACTGTACAGTATGGTTCAGGATGGTACACTAAGGTACGAGTCAGTATAGTACAGTACAGTATGGTTCAGGATGGTATGGTAAGGTACGGGTGGGTATGGTTATGGTAGGGTACAGTATGGTTCAGGATGGTACGGGTACATTAAGGGTATGGTACGTGAAGGTACGGGTTGGTACGGTAAGATACGGGTCGGTGCAGTCAAATACGGTATTGTTAATCATGGTAAGGTAGGGGTTAATACGGTATGGTTCAGGATGGTGCGGTAAGGTACGGGTCGCTGCAGTAAGGTACAGGATGGTTCAGGATGGTAAGGTAAGGTACGAGTTGGTAGAGTAAGGTACAGTATGGTTCAGGATGGTACGGGTCGGTACGGGTTGGTAAAGTAAGGTACAGTATGGTTCAGGATGGTATGGTAAGGTACGGTACAGTACGGTTAAGGATTCTACATTAAGCTACAGGTCGGTACGGTAAGGTACGGTATGCTTGAGGATGGTAAGGTACGGTACGGTAAGGTACGGTAAGGTATGGTAAGGTACGGTAAGGTATGGTAAGGTACGGTGCGGAATGGTTCCGAATGGTACAGTAAGATACAGATCACTATGGTAAAGTACGGTAAATTAATGTGCTTGGACACAGAGCTCTGAACAGCCAGCCTCTTTAGCAATAACCTTTTGTGTCTTGTCCTCCTTGTGCAAGGTGTCAATGGTCATCTTTTGGACAACTGTTAGGTCAGCAATCTTCCCTAAGATTGTGTAGCCAACTGAACTTGACTGAGAGACAATTTAAAGTCCTTTGCAGGTGTTTTGAGTTAATTAACTGATTAGAGTGAGGCACCAGGTGTCCTAAGTATTGAACCTTTCCACAATATTCAAATTTTCTGTCATACTGAATTTGGGGTTTTCATTATTTGTCCGTTATAATCATCAGTATTAAAAGAAATAAACATTTGAAATATGTCACTCTGTGAGGAATGAATGTATACATTATACAAGTTTCACTTTTTGAATAGAATTACTGAAATGAACCAACTTTTTCATGACTTTTTCATGTCATGTTATGACGAGCACCTGTATAGAATCTCTTTGAGAATCTCAGAGTTAGAATTTAGAATTAAATCTTTAGAGGACGCTTACCATGTCTCCCCAGAAGAACACATACTAAATGCTATAAGGAAAGCTAAACTTGAACTTAATGAAATAATAGATAAAAAGACGCAATTCCTGGTGCAAATACTTCGCTTGGAGAACTTTGAGCATGGCAACAAATCTGGAAGGTTCCTGGCTAATTAGTTAAAAACAAACAAGGAGAAAACAACCATCTCCTCTGTCAGAGATCCAGAAGGAAACATCAGCCACGACCCTGACAAGATAAAAGACACTTTCAAAGAATTCTATAAAACATTATATACATCCCAGCTAACTACAACAGATGACAATATTGATAAATTTCTTAGTAACATCAATCTTCCTAAATTAAAACATGAAAATAAAATGGTCTTGGATTCCCCCCTTTCAGTCGGCGAACTCAAAGAAGCTCTCCAGCATATGCCCAACAATAAAGCTCCAGGTCCTAATGGTTACCCAGCAGAATTCTACAAAGAATTCTGGACAATGCTGACACCCACTTTCTACAATATGATATTAGAAATAAGGGAAAAACAAAAAATACCTTCAAATATGAACCTAGCCAATATTACTCTGCTATTAAAACCATATTAAAACCAGGTAAAGACCCGACACTTCCATCCAGTTACCATCCAATTTCATTAATAAATGTAGATCTCAAAATAATTAGCAAAGCTTTGGCCAGAAGAATAGAAAAAATAACCCCTCTAATAATACATCCTGACCAAACAGGCTTTATTAATGGTAGACATTCCTCTACTAACATGCGTAGATTAATTAACATCATAGATTATTCTACTCTACATAATCTGGAATCTACAGTCATTTCTTTAGACGCAGAAAAAGCATTTGACCGAGTAAACTGGAAATCTTTATTTGCAACGTTAAACAAATTTGGGTTTGGGTCATCTTTCATAGATTGGATAAAAATATTGTATAACAACCCAAATGCATGTGTGATGACCAATGATCAAACCTCTCCAAGCTTCTGTTTGCAGAGAGGCACCAGACAGGGCTGCCCGCTTTCTCCATCACTCTTTGCTATTTTTATTGAACCCCTAGCTTCTGCCATAAGACAAAATAAAGAGATTAAAGGAATCCATGCCAAAAATATAGAACATAAGATAAGTCTTTATGCTGATGACGTATTACTTTTCCTCCAGAACTCACCGACATCTCTCCCCCAGACAATCACACTTCTTAACACATTCTCATCAATATCTGACTACTCTATTAACTGGTCTAAGACTATTATTATGGCCATCAACTGTGACCTACAAAACACACCCAATACTACAATACAGTCTGGAAACATTAGATATCTAGGCATAAACATTTTCCCCAGGTTATCAGAACTAACAAAGCTAAATTATGTCCAGCTACTTAAAGCAATAGAGGATGATCTCTCAACCCTCCCCATGAGGCGCTTACCCATATCACTCATGGGGAGGGTTGCCACAGTTAAAATGATGGTTCTATCTAAAGTAAACTACCTGTTTTCAATGATACCCACTAAACCATCCTCCAGCTGGTTTAAGTCATTGGACTCACATATATCTAAATTTTTATGGAAAAACAAACCATCACGTATCAGTCTAAAAACTTTACAACAGACTAAAGATAGAGGCGGATTGGAGCTACCCAACTTTATTCATGTTTTCTTAGCTAACAAGCTGCCGTATATCGCCAATATATTCCATTTAAATTTGCACCCCTCTGGAACAACCCTGACATCCTGCAAAACAAAAACCTTATCAATTTTACTCAATGGAAAAATAAAGGAATAAAACAGGTAGAACATATGATAGAAAATGGAAACTTCTTGTCATTTAATATTCTCACTTCACAATAAGGAATCAATAGCAAAAAAAATTTAAATATCACCAGCTTAAATCTATTATATGTAAAAAAAATATACCATTAATCAATTAAACTTACAGCTACCTATTAGGGTGGCAGAATTCATGAATCTCAATGCCCCAAAACTATTAACAAAAACATATAGACTATTATTCAAACTAGAAGACTCAATCTGTCTTCCAACTTCAAAATGGGATGGTGACTTATCCAGTAACTTTAATAAAGATAAATGGTCACAAATATGTTTAAACACATTTAAAATGACTAAGAATTCAAATATACAACTAATACAATTCAAAATTCTGCATAGAACTCATTATACAGGACAAAGGATGTTCAGGATGGGTCTGTCACAATCAAACATCTTCCCACACTGCAATGAAAACACACCTGACAACTATCTCCCAAATTTCCCTGAGGGCTCTCTGAAGGGATTAATAAAGTATTTCTATTCTATTCTATTCTATCTCCATGCCTTGTGGTCCTGCACACCTGTCCGTAGGTTCTGACTTCAGGTATGTGTGGACATGTCAACATGGTTTAAATGTAATATTCCTACAATCCCTGCACTATTTCTACTAGGTGACTTGGGTGACATTAATATGGCAATTAACTCTGCACACATGATACGCACAGCATTATGCATCACAAAGAAAACTATCCTTGTGAACTGGAATAACAAAAATAATCTGTGTATTCAGCAGTTTAGGAATCTCTTAGTTGACCACATTAGTAGTGAGACAATGTCTGCCTCCTCAAAGAACTATTGAGCTGAATCTCATTCCCTCTGGTCCCCTCTGCTTAGTTCCATCACTTAGTGTAGGTGGAGGACTGTGACCTCGTTGCTATGGGGGTTGGGAAATGGCCGGGAGTGACTGGTGGTTGCGGGTTCTTGGTGGTTTCCCGTGGTGTGGGGCCGGGATGCTCTGCGGTGGGGATGGCTCTGGGTCTGGCCCTGTTGGGGGCTGTGGGGGCCAGTGGTTGGAGTGAGGTCACTGGTGACACCTGGGCTGGTGGGCGTCGGTCCTGGGCCGGGTGGCCGGGCTATTCCGGGGCGGCCTGGGAGGGGGTTCTGGTGCCCGGGGGTGGTCCTCCTCCCTCCGGGGTGGTGGGGTCCGTATGTGCCGGGGGTCTGGGCATGCCCGGATGTGCTGCCATGGTGTGGGTTGACACCCTGGGACCCAGGGTATGGCCCGGGGGCAGGAGGGGTGTAGGGGTTTGAAGGAGGGCTGAGTGGGATTCGAGGGATTATAGGGGGAGGTGCTGGGGTGTGAGACAGGGATGCTTGGATGTTGTGTGTGTGTCTATACTTTGGATGATGTTTGTGTGGGTGTGGGGGTATGTTTGTGTGCGTGCGTATGCATGTGTTAGGATGAGTGGGGGTGTGTCTGGGGAGTGAAAGTGGGAGGGTTGTATGCTGTGTGAGTGTTTATATTGTGTGGGTGGGACTGGGAGGGCATGTACGAGTTAGGATGAGCGGGAGTGTGCAAGGAAATAGGTGTGTGCATGTGGGAGCTGGGGTGGTGTGCCATGGGTCTGCCACTGTCCCCATCCTCTCATTCCCTGTTAGGGATGTGGGAGGATGGGTACTTTCTAGGGTCGCTGACGGCTCACTGACTGCGGTCCCTGAATGGTCATGGAGGGCAGCCTCTTCTGGCCTGTCTTGCCCTGGGGGGCCTCCTGGGGAGCGGGGGTGCCTAATGCCACTAGAGGCTCATCATCCAGAGGGAAGTTTGCTTCCCCGGACATACATCCCCGGACCCCTCTTACTTCCCGCTCTCTGTCTCTCTCACACACACACTCACGTAGGGAGTTGGGAGGCGTGGAGCCATGCGGGGTGGAGCAGAGGGGGCCATTCAGTGGTCTCCTTGGATGCACCCCGTGGCAACTCGCCTCTCAGTTTTAATTGCACCGAGACACCCAAACACAAGAAACGCAACACACAAACAAAACCTGGGGGGCATGGCATGGCTCCCGGCTCATTGTGGTCACTGCCCCTGAATTTTAATTTCAATTTAACACACACTACATAAACAGTCAGGAGCTGGGAGGGAGAGGGTAGTGGGCTGCTGGCTCTGTGGGTGTTGGGTCTAGGGGGGGTTGCTTGGGGCTCGCTGTCCTCTGGTCCGCCTGGGGTGTCCCAGGGGCATGGTGGGTGGGTTATGTGTGACGTGACTGTGTGATGGTGAGTGCTTGTGGGTACGGCACAGGGGAGGATGTGAGTGTGGGGTTATATGGGGTGCAGATTGGAGTATGTGGGGAGTGGGTCGATGGCACCCTGGTTCCCGGGGTGTGTGGCTGGAACATCGGGGTGTGTGCTGGCCTATGCTGGGTGGCTGTCTGGGGGGGCCTGGTCCTCCTAGGCATGTTGCAGGCCCTCTGCCTTTGGGGGGTGGGGCAGCTGCCTCTGGGCTCCTGGGGCCCTGGGCCCTTCGCTTGGGCTGCCCTGGGTGGTCGGTCCCTGGGGGGCCAGCTACTGCTGATCTTGGCCCACTGGGACCTGTGCCCCAAGACCGTGGAGGGCTCTTGCTGGGGCTCTCCTCTGCCGCCCTTCGGGTGGGGCTGGAGTCGTCTTCGTGGTGGGGTAGCTTGGGTTGGTGCTCCGGGGCTGCTGCTGAGGGCCCTGGTCTGCCTCTGACCTCCATAGAGGCGTGGTCGCATTTGCATGATCTCACTCACCACTCTTCATCACTGATCACTCCTTATTCCTCATGCTCTGCATGCTGACACAGTCACTGAGTTTTCCAGTGGGTTTTTATACTAAGCGATAATTCTTTTTTTTTATTTTTTTATTTTTCCTGTGAGTTAGTATCTGGTCGCTGTTATGTCTCGTTGACTTGGTTATTATTTAAAAACTCTTAATGACTAGCAGCACTGTTTTTTTCTGTGTGTGTGTTTCTGTTTTTGTTTTTGTAAAAGTTGTATGGTCCAGGATGGTATGGTATGGTGCGGATTGGTACGGGTCAGTAATTTAAGATACAGTATGGTTGAGGATGCTACGGTAAAGTACGGGTCAGTACGGTCAAGTATGGTATGGTTCAGGACGGTACGGTAAGGTACAGGATGGTAAGATATGGTATGTTTCAGGATGGCACAGTAAGGTACGGGTCAGTACAGTAAGGTATGGTATGGTTCAGGATGATACGGTAAGGTACATTATGGTTAGGATTGAAAGTAAGATACGGATCAGTACGGTATTGTTGCTGTGGAACTTAATCAGAGATCAGGGTTTACCACACTGGCCTCCCCTGCTCTGTCCTGAACCGGACCATTCTGTAAAATAGGGGCAAAAGACACACTTGAGACTAGCAACCCCTGTCTTCCATAAGAAATCTTCTTTCCAATAGCTTCATTTTATTTTATATTAACAAATTATCTGTTCAACTAAACTCTAGATTAATAAGGAAAATAAGGGCGTGGGAATTTTCCTTCTGCAGTAGACCTGCATGTTCACTTAATCCTTTTTAAGGCCTTTGCTAGAAAACTGTATACTATTGAGGATGAGGGAATGATGGTGGTCTTGGAAATATTGTTACCAGGAAAAGCCAGAACTGAAAAAAATAACAGACTGGAGACGGCATGAACACGGACTGTATTTACTTCCTTGTTCCCCAGCCACCTCACTCTCTGATTGGCTACATTCCGTACCACATCACCATCCACACAGTTACAATAAGCGACTCGTCTGCGTTCTTCAGATATCGTCTCTGAAATATTGAACATGTTCAATATTTTTGTTCGTTGGCTACAACCTGTTTTCGGAGCAGATTATCAGGACAAATCTGCTCTTAACACACCTCAGACCACACAATTATTGTACAGAAAAATCTTATGAGTCAGGATAATCGGGTGTTTGCCATCTGTGGTCGGGAACAGACAAAAAATCTTTATGTGTGTACCAGGCTTAACTGGGTAACTCCATGTCTCTGAGTAGCTGTAGCTGAGCTTCATTCTGCCCAAATCACTGCTCAGCCTAGAGTTAGTGGCTGAGCAGTAATTTAACCCTGTTCTGAGTTCAGGTCCAAGACTGGGTCCAGGATCGAGTTTGTTTGCAGGTTAAATGTCAGTAGGGTGTAAGTTGGAGGAGCCTCTGGGTCTTACCTCCCTCCTGCATCTTCCTGCTGACTCTGCTGTCTGAAAACGGGTTTCCTCGGACCACCCCCTCCTCCCCGGCCCTCCCCCGCCACCTGCTCTCTGCGAGATGGCTGGTTTAGGGACATAAACTCTGGTCGGTTCAGGACATTGCTCCGGTCTCTGGCCCGACTGCGGGCCTGGCTACCAGGCATGACGGACTGAGGACAGACTGAGGAGGGTCCACCAGCAGAGGAGGGTTGCAGGACTGTGACAGGGCTGGTCTGACACTCTGAAGGACTCTGCTATTAATAGATCAGCTGGCCTTCTTCTTCTACTGTCAGCTGTTCAGTATGTGTGTGTGGGTGGGTGGGTGGTGGTGGTGGTGGTGGTGGTGGTGGGGGACGACAGATTGAGTGTTACATTAAAGCAGCATTTCTTAAAGTGTGGTCCCTGGAGTCCCTTAGTGATCTGCAATGTGAACAACATAAACAAAATTGGCTGTTTGGAAGCATCATTTAGGATTTAATGGATTTAAGGAAGGATTTAATGTTAGCAACCTTGTCAGTGTCAGCGTTGTGAACTTTGCCATGACCATGGAAAATCTGCCACTAAAGTTAAAAGAAAAAAAAAAAAGGGCAGGCGCCCCATAGGTCCAAGGGCCACCCATTTCCCCATCAGAGCCCCGCCCAGGAACCCGACGGGGCCCAACCACCCCAGGCAAAACCACCGCAGGCCATGCCAACCCAACACCAAGGCTAGGCACCCCAGGGACAAGAACATTACCCACCCTCCCACTGCTGCCAGGCAGCAGGACCCCCTCAGGGCTCCCTCAGTGTGTGTGTGTTATGTGTGTAGTGCAGAACTGGTAAATGTCGTAGTGTCTAACATGTAAATAAAATCGGGGGTGAGGGGTCACAAAGGGAGGGGATGGAGGAAGGGGCACCTTACTAGGTTGTGATTAAAATCTAGTGGAGCAGGAATTTGCAGGGGTCCACCGGGGGTTCACGCAATGTGGACCCCTCAGATATCTGTGTGATTAAGACCCATCTTGAACATCCTTTGTCCTGTGTAATGCATTGTATGGAGGACTTTGTATTGTATGAGTTGTAAATTTGGGCTGTCTGTCATATTAAAGGCATTAAGACATATTTGTAGCTAAAATGGTTGACTAGGATTGATGGATAAATCTATCTCCCATTTTGATGTAGGGAGGGAATTTGAATCATCTATTTTTAACATTAATCTGTATATTTTTTAAAGTAATTTTGGGGTACAGAGGTTCATAAAATCTGCTACTATTGGAGGAAGTTCCAGGTCTGTTTGGTGAAGGGGGAATTTTGTGTGTATTATGGTTTTGAGTTGTTGATATTCTAAGAATCTGTTGCCGTTAATCCCATATTGTGATGAGAGTGTATTAAAAGATAAAATGTTTCTGTTATGGATAATATGTTGAAAGTATTTCATTCCTTTGCTAATCCATTGGTTAAAATTTAGCATATTTTTGTTTAGTAGAATATCAGGATTGTTCCAGATGGGTGTGAGTTTACATGGTATTATTGAAGAGCTGTTTTTTTTTTTTTTTAATTCCCACCAGGCTGTCAGAGAAGTGCTGATGTTGACACTTTTGAAGTACTTTAGCTTTTTTTATACTGAAAAAAATTTCCAAATTGTCACAAAATGTTTGTTCTATGTCTATCCACAGGTCATCTAGGGGACTAGGTTTAAGCCATTTTAGGACATACTGCACCCTATTAGCTAAGAAGTAATGTTGAAAGTTAGGGAGGTCTTATCCTCCCCTATCTTTAGGCTTCTATAAAGTTTTTAAACTGATCCGGGGTGATTTATTTTTCCAGATAGATATTTTTTCCAGGGTAGAGATTTCCAGCAAGTGAGATCATCTTTTATAGTCTTAAAAAGGTGAATGTGATTAAGCTTTATTAGTTCTGAGAGCCTGGAGGAAATATTTACACCCAGGTATCTAATATTACCTGATTGTAAGGTGATGTTGGGTAGATTCTGAAAGCTACAGTTAATGTGTAGAACTGTACTCTTAGACCAGTTAACGGAGTAATCCGAGAGTGATGAGAATTTATTAATTAGTGAGATTGTTTCAGATAGAGAGGTTTGTGAGTTCTGGAGGAATAGCAAACTGTCATCAGCATAAAGACTTATTATATGAAATATATTTTTAGACTGAATGCCTTTAATAGCTTGATTTTGTCTAATTGCAGCGGCAAGCGGTTCAATAAATATAGCAAAAAGTGAGGATAGTGGACAACCTTGTCTGGTGCCCCTTTGTAAATTAAAACTTGGAGAGGTTTGGTCATTTGTTCTAACAGTCGCATTAGGAGAACTGTATAAGATTTTAATCCAGTTAATGAAAGATGATCCAAAGCCGAATCTGTTTAAAGTAGCTAGTAAATATTTCCAGTTTCCAGCTGCAGGGAAACTGGGACCATCTTTGATATCCGATACAAAATAAAAGCCGCACGCCTAAAGATGGAATTGTGGTGTAACCGTCTGAATGGCAGAGAATTTGACAACCTTCTGACACTCATTTTCTCCTCACTGTGGGAGAGAATGTGGATGAGAGCATTGTTGCATCCACACAAACAGTTTCCTGCTCCAGAACATCTATGAAACTGCAACATGGAGATTAGCTCATCCATCTCCTCCTCCATCATTCAGGTTTGTGGTCTCCTATTCCATCCTGCAGGTTTGTGGTCTTCTCCTCCATCATGCTGATATGTGGTCTCCTCCTACATCATGCAGGTTTGTGGTCTCCTCCATCCTGGTGGTTTATGGTCTCCTCCTCCATCCTGCAGGTTTGTAGTTTTCTTCTCTGTCCTGTGGTTTGTGGTCTCTTCCATCCTGTAGGTTTGTGGTCTCCTCCTCCAACCTGTGGTTTTCAGGTCTGCACTTCCATCCTGCAGGATTGTGGTCTCCTCCATCCTGGTGGTTTATGGTCTCCTCCTCCATCCTGCAGGTTAGCGGTGTTCTCCTCGATCCTGCAGGTTTGTGGTCTCCTCCTCCATCCTGCGTGGTTGTGATCTCCTCCATCATGCAGGTTTGTGGTCTCCTCCATCCTGCATTTTTTAGATCTGCTTCTCCATCCTGCAGATTTGAGGTCATCCTGGTGGTTTCTGGTCTCCTCCTCCATCTTGTGGTTTTTCAGGTCTGCTCCTCCATCCTGTAGGTTTGTGGTTTCCTCCTTCATCCTGCAAGTTTGTGGTCTCCTCCTCCATCCTACAGGTTTGTAGTTTTGTTCTCTGTTCTGTGGTTTACAGGTCTGCACTTCCATCCTGCATGTTTGTGGTCTCCTCCTCCATCCTGCAGGATTGTGGTCTCCTCCTACATCATGCAGGTTTGTGGTCTCCTCCATCCTGGTGGTTGATGGTCTCCTCCTCCATCTTGTGGTTCTTCAGATCTGCTCCTCCGTCCTGCAGATTTGAGGTCTTCTCCTCCATCCTGGTTGTTTCTGGTTTCTGGGACTAGGTTTCAGGGACTGGGTTTCTGGGAGAGGATATGTGGGACTGGGTTTGTGGGACTGGTTTCTGAGACTGGTTATCTGGGACTGGGTTTGTGGGACTGGTTTCTGGGACTGGTTATCTGGGACTGGGTTTCTGGGACTGGTTTCTGTGATTAGATTTCTGGGATTGGGTTTGCGGGACTGGATGTGTGGGACTGGGTTTCTGGGACTGGTTTCTGGGATTGGACATCTGGGACTGGGTTTCTGGAACTTCATTTCTGGGGGTGGGTTTCTCCTCCATCCTGCAGGTTTGTGGTCTTCTTCTCCATCCTACGGTTTTTAGGTCTCCTCTTCCATCCTGCAGGTTTTTCGTCTTCTTATCCATCCTACGGTTTTTAGGTCTTCTCCTCCATCCTGCGTGTTTGTGGTCTTCTTCTACATCATGCAGGTTTGTGGTCTCCTCCATCCGGGTAGTTTATGATCTCCTCCTCCATCCTGTGGTTTTTAGGTCTTATCCTCCATCTTGCTGGTTTCTGGTCTCCTCCATCCTTCAGATTTGTGGTCTCCTCCTCCATCCTACACGTTTGTTGTTTTCTTCTCCATCCTGCATGTTTGTGGTCTCCTCCATCCTGCAGGTTGGCGTTCTTCTCCTTGATCCTGAAGGTTTGTGGTCTCCTCCTCCATCCTGCGTGGTTGTGATCTCCTCCTCCATCATGCAGGTTTGTGGTCTCCTCCGTCTGGTGGTTTCTGGTCTCCTCCTCCATTCTGCGTTTTTTAGGTCTGCTCCTCCATCCTACAGGTTTGTGGTCTCCTCCTCCATCCTGGAGGTTTGTTGTCTTCTCCTCCATCCTGCAGGTTTATGGTCTTCTATTCCATCCTTCAGGTTTGTGGTCTTCTTCTCCATTCTGGGGTTTTTAGGTCTTATCCTCCATCCTGTGGGTTTGTGGTCTCCTCCTCCATCCTGGTGGTTTCTTGTCTCCTCCACCTTGCAGTTTTTACATCTCATCCACCGTCCTGCTGGTTTCTGGTCTCCTCCATCCTGCAGGTTTGCGGTTTTTTCCTCCATCCTGAGTGATTGTGATCTCCTCCTCCATCATGCAGGTTTGTGGTCTCCCCCATCCTGCGTTTTTTAGGTCTGCTCCTCCATCCTGCAGATTTGAGGTTTTCTCCTCCATCCTGGTGGTTTCTGGTCTCCTCCTCCATCGTGCAGTTTTTAGGTCACCTCCATCCTTCAGGTTCATAGTCTCCTCCATCCTGCAGGTTTATGGTCTCCTCCATCCTGGAGGGTTGCGGTCTTTTCCTTGATCCTGCAGGTTTGTGTCGTCTCCTTCTCCATCCTGCGTGGTTGTGATCTGCTCCTCCATCCTGCAGATTTGAGGTTTTCTCCTCCATCCTGGTGGTTTCTGGTCTCCTCCTCCATCGTGCAGTTTTTAGGTCACCTCCATCCTTCAGGTTCATAGTCTCCTCCATCCTGCAGGTTTATGGTCTCCTCCATCCTGGAGGGTTGCGGTCTTTTCCTTGATCCTGCAGGTTTGTGTCGTCTCCTTCTCCATCCTGCGTGGTTGTGATCTCCTCCTCCATCATGCAGGTTTGTGGTCTCCCCCATCCTGCGTTTTTTAGGTCTGCTCCTCCATCCCGCAGATTTGAGGTTTTCCCCTCCATCCTGGTGGTTTCTGGTCTCCTCCTCCATCCTGCAGTTTTCAGGTCTGCTGCTCCATCCTGCAGATTGGAGGTCTTCTCCTCCATCCTACAGATCTGTGGTCTCCTCCTCCATCCTGGTGGTTTCTGGTTTCTGTGACTGGGTTTCAGGGACTGGTTTGTAGAACTGGTTTCTGGGACTGGGTTTCTGGGATAGGATATGTGGGACTGGGTTTGTGGGACTGGTTTCTGTGATTAGATTTCTGGGACTGGATTTGTGAGACTGGATATGTGGGCCTTGGTTTCTGGGACTGGGTTTCTGGTACTGCGTTTCTGGGACTGCATTTCTGGGACTGGGTTTCTCCTCCATCCTGCAGGTTTGTGGTCTTCTTCTCCATTCTGCGGTTTTTAGGTCTCCTCTTCCATCCTGCAGGATTGTGGTCTTCTCCTTGATCCTGCAGGTTTGTGGTCTTCTTCTCCATTCTGCGGTTTTTAGGTCTTATCCTCCACCCTGTGGCTTTGTGGTCTCCTTCTCTATCCTGGTGGTTTCTTGTCTCCTCCATCCTGCAGGTTTGTGGTCTCCTCCTCAATCCTGCGTGGTTGTAATCTCCTCCTACATCATGCAGGTTTGTGGTCTCCTCCATCCTGGTAGTTTATGGTCTCCTATTCCATCCTTCAGGTTTGTGGTCTTCTTCTCCATTCTGCGGTTTTTAGGTCTCCTCTTCCATCCTGCAGGATTGTGGTCTTCTCCTTGATCCTGCAGGTTTCTGGTCTTCTCCTCCATCCTGCGGTTTTTATGTCTCCTCTTCCATCCTGCAGGATTGTGGTCTTCTCCTTGATCCTGCGTGGTTGTGATCTCCTCCTACATCATGCAGGTTTGTGGTCTCCTCCTTCCTGGTAGTTTATGGTCTCCACCTCCATCCTGTGGTTTTTAGGTCCTATCCTCCATCCTGCTGGTTTATGGTCTCCTCCATCCTGGAGGTTTGTGGTCTCCTTCATCCTTCAGATTTTTGGTCTTCTTCTCCATCCTGCAGTTTTTAGGTTATCTACTAAATCCTGTGGGTTTTTTGTTTTCTTCTCCATCCTGCAGGTTTGTGGTCTCCTCCATCCTGCAGGTTTATGGTCTCCCATTCCATCCTTTAGGTTTGTGGTCTTCTTCTCCCTCCTGCGGTTTTTAGGTCTCCTCTTCGATACTGCATGTTTATGGTCTCCTCCATCCAGCAGGTTTGCGGTCTTCTCCTTGATCCTGCAGGTTTGTGGTCTCCTCCTCTATCCTGCAGATTTGAGGTCTTCTCCTCCATCCTGGGGTTTTTAGGTCTTCTCCTCCATCCTCCAGGATTGTGGTCTCCTCCATCCTGTGGGTTTGTGGTCTCCTCCTCGATCCTGCGTGGTTGTGATCTCCTCCTACATCATGCAGGTTTGTGGTCTCCTCCTTCCTGGTAGTTTATGGTCTCCACCTCCATCCTGTGGTTTTTAGGTCTTATCCTCCATCCTGCTGGTTTATGGTCTCCTCCATCCTACAGGTTTGTGGTCTCCTCCTCCATCCTGGAGGTTTGTGGTCTCCTTCATCCTTCAGATTTTTGGTCTTCTTCTCCATCCTGCAGTTTTTAGGTTATCTACTCCATCCTGTGGGTTTTTTGTTTTCTTCTCCATCCTACAGGTTTGTGGTCTCCTCCATCCTGCAGGTTTATGGTCTCCCATTCCATCCTTCAGGTTTGTGGTCTTCTTCTCCATCCTGCGGTTTTTAGGTCTCTTCTTCCATCCTTCAGGATTGTGGTTTTCTCCTTGATCCTGCAGGTTTGTGGTCTTCTCCTCCATCCTGCGGTTTTTAGGTGTCCTCCATCCTGTGGTTTTGTGGTCTCCTTCTCCATCCTGGTGGTTTCTTGTCTCCTCCATCCTACAGGTTTGTGGTCTCCACCTCCATCCTGGAGGTTTGTGGTCTTCTCCTCCATCCTGCAGGTTTGTGGTCTCCTATTCCATCCTGCAGGTTTGTGGTCTCCTCCTCCATCCTGCGGATTTTAGGTCTTATCCTCCATCCTGCAGGTTTGCGGTCTTCTCCTCCATCCTGGGGTTTTTCAGGTCTACTCCTCCATCCTTCAGATTTGCGGTCTTATCCTCCATCCTGCAGGTTTGTGGTCTTCTCCTCCATCTTGCGTTTTTTCAGGTTTACTCCTCCATCCTTCAGATTTGAGGTTTTCTCCTCCATTCTGGTGGTTTCTGGTCTCCTCCATCCTGCGCTTTTTAGGTCTCCTCCATTCTGCAGGTTTAAAGTCTCCTCCATCCTGCAGGTTTATGGTCTCCTCCATCCTGGAGGGTTGCGGTCTTTTCCTCGATCCTGCAGGTTTGTGGTCTCCTTCTCCATCCTGCATGGTTGTGATCTCCTCCTCCATCATGCAGGTTTGTGGTCTCCTCCATCCTGCGTTTTTTAGGTCTGCTCCTCCATCCTGCAGATTTGAGGTCTTCTCCTCCATCCTGGGGTTTTTAGGTCTTCTCCTCCATCCTGCAGGTTTATGGTCTCCTCCTCCATCCTGCAGGTTTGTGGTCTTCTCCTCCATCCTGCAGATTTGTGGTCTCCTCCTCCATCCTGCAGGTCTGTGGTCTTCTCCTCCATCCTTCAGGGCTGTGGTCTCCTCCTCCATCCTGCTGGCTTCTGGTCTCCTCCATCCTGCTGGTTTCTGGTGTCCTCCATCCTGCTGGTTTCTGGTCTCCTCCATCCTGGTCTTTTCTGGTCTTCTCCCCTATCCTTCAGGTTTGTGGTCTTCTTCTCCGTCCTGCGGTTTTTAGGTCTTCGCCCCCATCCTGCAGGTGTGTGGTCTCCTCCATCCTGCACATTTGTGGTCTTCTCCATGCAGGTTTGTGGTCTCCTCCTTACTCATGGTTTGTGGTCTAATCCTTTATCCTGTTGGATTGTGGTCTCCTCCTCCATCCCGTGGGTTTGTTGTCTCCTCCTCCATCCGGCAGGTTTGTGGTGTCCTCCATCCTCAGGTTTCCAAACCAACTACACAAAATCCTCCCAGTCCATGGCTCACAGAGGTTCTAAGGGATCACAGAGCTGGACTCAGAGCTGCAGAAAGAAAGTGGCGCAAATCAAAAGAGAACACTGACTTCTCTGAGTACCAGCAAAAACATGCAACTTTCACATCTAGCTTAAAGGCAGCCAAGACAGCCTTTTATCAGAACCAGCTACTGGTGCCTCACTCTGCTCCTTCCGCTCTCTAAATGAGGATGAAGTCTCTAAACTTCTAGTCAACTCAAAACCCACGATCTTTCCTCTTGATCCTGTTCCCTCTGACATCCTGCACAGCATTCTACCTACAATCAAAACTGCAGTAACCCATATTATCACCTCCTCTCTTAAATCCGGTGTCTTTCCCTCTGCCTTCAAGCAAGCTTGAGTTACCCTGCTGCTGAAGAAACCCACACTCAACCCAGCCCAGTTTGGAATCTACCAGCCAGTCTCACTGCTTTCATTCATGTCTAAACTACTAGAGCGTGCCATCTTCAGTCAGGTCTCACAGTTCCTCTCAGACAACAACCTGTTACATCCATATCAATCTGGCTATAGACAAGACCGCTCTACTGAAACTGCTCTCCTGTCAGTTATTGATTCCCTACGGGTTGCCAGATCCACTGGTCAATCCTCAGTCCTTATACTGCTGGACCTGTCTGCTGCCTTTGACACGGTCAACCATCAGATACTGTTCTCCACACTCTCGGAGCTTGGCATCTCAGGATCTGTCCTCTCGTGGTTTATGTACTAGCTCACAGGACGATCCTCAAAGTATCTTGGCAAGGGAGCATGTCCAGATCACATGGGCTGACAACAGGGGTGCCTCAGACCTCGGTGCTTAGCCCTCTTCTCTTTTCACTATACACCTCCTCACTCGGTGCAGTCATTAACTCTCATGGTTTCTCCTACCACTGCTATGCAGATGACACTCAGCTTTTCCTTTCTTTCCCACCTGATGACACAACCATCTCAATGTGAATATCAGCATGCCTTGCTGATATCTCCACATGGATGAAGGATCACCACCTTCAGCTAAATCTGTCCAAGACCGAGCTTATTGTCTTTCCAGCCAAGCCTTCCTTACCGCCACAGATAAGTGTGCAGCTTGACTCTATCACGCTTGTGCCTACGTCTTCTACCAGGAATCTTAGTGTCATAGTAGACAACCAGCTGACCTTTAAGGACCACGTTGCCTCAGTTGCCCGGTCTTGCCAATTTGCTCTCCTCAACATCAGGAGAATCAGACCCTACCTGACTGAACACACGGCCCAGCTCCTGGTCCAGGCTCTGGTCATTTCACACATTGACTACTGCAACTCCTTACTGGCCGGCCTGCCTGCATGCTCAGTTAAACCTCTGCAGATGATCCAGAATGCAGCAGCACGTCTGGTCTTCAACCAGCCCAAAAGAGCTCGTCACACCGCTGCTAATCGCTCTCCACTGGCTTCCAGTTGCAGCACATCAGATTCAAAGCTCTGCTTCTGGCTTACAAAACAATAACCCAAATGGCTCCGGTCTACCTCCACTCCTTAATCCAGAGCTACACTCCCTCTCCACAGTTACGCTCTGCCAGTGAAAGATGCCTACTGCTCCCACCACAAGGTGGCGCCACATCAGTAACAGGACTCACTTCCTCTGTTGTTCCCTAGTGGTGGAACGATCTACCGACCTCCGTCCGGTCTGCAGAGTCCTTATCCACTTTTAAAAGCAAGCTTAAGACTCAGTTGTTTAAGGAGCATTTCTGCACTTAGCTTAACTCTTCTACTCAGAATGAGTTAGAAAGATTTGTCCAGCTCTTTGGCTCAACCAAGTACTGAATAAGCTGCGTGCAGTTATGCCCAAGATGATGTGATGAAATCATGACCTTGGTATTAAACAAAGGACTATTATATTATAGAGAGGAATAAATAAATAAATAAAAACTCTGCTTCTAGCTCTACACCTGGGTCTACCTGGACTTCCAGTAGTCTGACTACCACTTAATGATGACGTCCTTCCTGGTTGGTTTCTGCTGGTGCTGTTCTTCCTTTCAGATGGAAGTTGCTTTGGAGGAAATTTTCTGCTAAATGACTATAGAATAGAATAGAATATAATGTGTTTGTCCCACACTAATTGCTGTTATAAAGGTCATATTCTTGTTTTCTTTAAAATGTGGGGAAGCTAATTTCACCGCTCTCAGTAGTTTCTTTTTTTCCCCTAACCCATAGTCCCATCTTTCATACTTTCTGAAACTAAGTGCTCAATAACATTAAACCCAATTATTGGTGTCAGCTGCTGGTTTCCTTTAAGCACTAGAACAGGTATGAGTAACTCAGTCATTAGCTGTCAGTTTAAATGGTATCTCAGTCCACCCCATATTTGGCATGTTTGTCCCATTGGCTGCTTCAAGATACAGGGTTCATTTGGGTTGATAAGCTCACTTAGATTTCTCATTGGCACCTCATTTAAGTCAGTGTCTTTGACTAATCTACAGCTCAAACCTGTGAGCCAGTGTCCCAAAGTGCTTCCGCCTTTTTGCTGCCTATAAAGCACCTAATTTTCTTCCCACTAACTGGTATTTTGTGTTTTGTCCTTTTCATATTGTTTCTTTCTGACCAGGTTCTCAGAGGACTTCCTATTCCTCTTATGAAAACTACCACAGGTGTAAGGTTTAGATTTGGTTTTATGTATTGCCCGGTGCCCTCCTTGGCACTTCTTGGTGCAGTAAAGGGCAGTTTTACAGACTGAACAACATTTTAAACCCTGAGTCTCATTTTGTGTTGTGTTGTTTGTATTACTGGTCACACCATGTCCCCCTTCTAGTTTAAAGACTTGTCTTGGGCTGGTTACACCAGCTTCTGTGCTTTACAGCCTGCCCTACAATGCTCACTGCTCCCACATCTAAAATAGTGCTGACAAAACTCTTCTTTTGTATGGTCTCTGTGATTTGGGACACCTCAGGATACCCTATTTGGCCTGAAATCTTAAAGTCTTTGTGCCACATGGCCAGGGATGCCCACGGAGATTTTTTAGGGGTGGCCATATGGTGGCCAGAGAAAATAGCAGGGTGGCCAAAGGTTATTAAGTCTATGATGCGTAACTACACAAGTCCATGTAGTCTGTTGAACAAAAATATAAATTGGGTCAGTTTGAGCTTATGGCACAGAAGAACTCCTGATCAGAAGAGTTCCTAGAAAAAGACTAAATGAAATGATCTGCCATTATCCAGGGAAGGCTATTTTCATTTATTACAGCCTTGGTTATGTGGGTGGGGGACCAAATTCAGCTAGGGGGTCTGGGGTTCATGTGTGGAAGTAATTTTAATACATATGGCAATCATTCATATTTACTCATACAAGAACTACAAGTGTAATCATTCTTTTATTTGTAAAATGCATTTATTCATTTATTATTCTCAATTACATCTCCTGACGTTGGTTTTCGTTTCCTTCTGATATAGAACATTGACGTTATTATTCTCCTGTTGGGTCATTGTGTGTGAGGACAGGCTGACCACTCTTCCAGATTCATGACGTGGGAGAAAGATGAGACTGATAGGCAGCTGATAGAAAACAGTTGTTTAGAGAATGACAGCCTGATTGGGCGAGAATGGTGCCTCTCAATCTCCTTTCTCCTACTATCAGTCTGAGAGACTGATTTTCAGCTGGAACCAGGTTGAATAAAAACTGATGCTAATGATGCAAAGTCAGAGTCTCTCTCGACTTCACGCGAGTCTGGACGACACTCTGTTACGATGGACCAGACAGGTGACGGGTTCTGGACCCACACTGCAGACACTGAATAGCCAGGAGGCAGAGGATGATTAAGAAAAGGATTTTAATGTAGATGTGAAGCGAACAGAAATCCGTTTTCCAAATCCAAGGACCAGAGTGGTTGACTGCAGACTGGACGGTCGGGTGAGCAGGCAGAGTCAGACGTGAGGTTTGGATTGGAGCCAGAGATGAGGAAGTGGATCGGAACGGGGAAGCAGTCCAGGAGGTTGGCAGGCAGACGGAACAGGCAGGATCCAAGACACCAGGAGTCAGCTGTGTAACTGGAGGATCCGGCGAGGAGTGGAGAAAAGCCCGGTGTTTAAATACTGTGGTGGTGATGACGCACAAGACAGACAGAGGGAGCCAGACGCACACACTAGGATAATCTGGGGACACATATACACAGGGGAGACAGACAGGGACCCTAACAGTACCCCCCTCTCAACGGTCACCCCCAGGTGACCCACCGGGTTTCCCAGGGTGGTCCCGATGGAAACGAGAGACCATATTGTGGTCCAAAATGAGGCGGCAAGCAATCCAGGCCGGCTCCTCAGGGCCGTACCCCTCCCAGTCCACCAAGTACTGCAGGCCCCGCCCCCAACGCCGGACATCCAGAAGGCAATGGACAGTAAAAGCAGGATGGCCGTCAATGACCCGGGCGGGGGGAGGGGGTCCGGATGGAGGGCACAAAGGGCAGGAAGCAACCGGTTTCAGCTGGGAGACATGAAAGGTCGGGTGGACCCGCATGGAAGGAGGCAATTTGAGACGGACAGCAGAGGGATTAATGATTTTTTCAATGATGAATGGACCAAGAAAACGGGGAGACAGCTTGCGGGACTCACACTTCAATGGGATATTTTTGGCAGACAACCAGACCGACTGACCTTGGACGTATTGAGGAGCCGGCGACCGGTGCTTGTCAGCTGACCGACGGTTCCTCAGTGAGGTGCCCTCCAGAGCCGCCCGGGTTCGCCGCCACACGGCCTTGCAGCGCTGGAGATGATGCTGGACAGAAGGAACTGCCAATTCCCGTTCCTGGCTGGGGAACAATGCGGGCTGGTAGCCCAGGGAGGCCTCAAAAGGCGAAAGTCCAGTGGCCGAACTAACCAGAGAGTTGTGAGAAAACTCCACCCATGGCAAGTAAGAGCTCCAGGAGGAGGGGTTGGCTGTAGTGATGCATCGAAAAGCTGATTCCAGGTCTTGGTTGGTCCTCTCAGTCTGTCCGTTTGTCTGTGGATGGAAACCAGAGGAGAGACTTACGGATGCCCCCAACCCCTTACAGAAAGACCTCCATACCTGGGAGATGAACTGCGGACCCCGGTCCGACACAAAGTCTACAGGAATCCCATGGAGGCACGCAACATGGGATATAACTAGATCCACTGTCTCCCTGGCTGAGGGCAACTTGGGGAGTGCCACAAAGTGCGCGGCCTTGGAAAAGGGGTCCACGATGGTGAGTATGACGGAGTTGCCATCGGACGGAGGAAGACCAGTGACAAAGTCCAGGGCAACGTGGGACCAAGGCCTCCCAGGCACTGGGAGGGGCTGGAGAAGGCCGGCCGGAGGTGTGTGTGAGCTTTTGCCTCAAGCACAAACAACGCAGGCCCGCACGAAGTCCCTGACATAGGTGTCCAGGGAGGGCCACCAGAAGTGCCGTTTGATGAGATTCAGAGTCCGGGTGATTCCTGGATGGCAGGAGAATTTAGAGGCGTGAACCCACTGCAGGACTTGGGACCGGACTGAGTCTGGAACGAACAGGCATCCAGGGGGTCCTCCACCGGGATCGGGTTGTTGTTGCTGGGCCTGGCGAACCGTTGATTCAATCTCCCAGGTGAGAGTCGCAACGACCTTAGAGGCAGGAAGGATGCGCTCTTCACCTTGTGGCTTGTCCTCGGCGCAGAACTGCCTAGAGAGGGCGTCAGGCTTGATGTTCCGGGTACCAGGGCGGTAGGTGAGGGTGAAATCGAACCGATCAAACAACAGGGACCACCTAGCCCACATATGTCAAACTGGTCCAGCAAAGGGCCGTGTGGCTGCAGGTTTTTGTTCCAACCAAGCAGCAGCACACCAGATTTGACTGATTCAATCAACTGATCTCAGTCTTCAGACAGCTGATTGGTCAAACTGTGTGCTCTTGGCTGGCTGGAACAAAAACCTGCAGCCACACGGCCCTTTGCTGGACCAGTTTGACATGCCTGACCTAGCCTGTCTGGAGTTCAGCCTTTTAGCGGTCTGAATATAGGTCAGATTTTTGTGGTCAGACCAAACCACAAAGGGCTGGGAAGCGCCCTCTAACCAGTGTCGCCACTCCTCCAAAGCCATCTTGACCGCCAACAGCTCGCGATTGCCGACATCGTAGTTGGACTCGGCAGGCGAGAGTCGGCGGGAGAAAAAGGCACAGGGATGCAGCTTGCCGTCTGAGCCCTGCCTCTGGGAAAGGACTGCCCCCACCCCTACATCAGAGGCATCCACTTCTACCACAAACTGCAACTCCGGGTCGGGCTGGACCAGAATCGGTGCCGAAGTGAACAGCGCCTTGAGCCGTCCAAAGGCACCATCTGCCTCCTCGGTCCAGAGGAACGGACGGGACGGGGAGGTAAGTGCAGTTAATGGCACTGCCACCTGGCTGTAGTTCCGGATGAAACAGCGGTAGAAATTGGCGAAGCCAAGGAAACGTTGCAGCTGCTTCCTATTTGTGGGGGTAGGCCAGCCCACCACAGCCGTGATCTTCCGTGGGTCGGCTTGAAACTCACCCCCTTTTAAGATGAATCCAAGGAACCCAACCTGAGAGACATGAAACTCACATTTCTCCTTTTTCACATACAACTGGTTCTCCATCAGCCTCTGCAACACCTGTCGGACGTGGACCTGATGATCGGCCAGGTTTTTGGAATAGATCAAGATGTCATCTAAATAGACAAAAACAAACCGGTTAAGGAAGTCACGTAGAACATCATTGATCATGGCCTGAAAAACAGCAGGGGCGTTTGTCAACCCAAAAGGCATCACCAAATACTCGAAGTGACCCAGATGAGTGTTGAACGCTGTTTTCCATTCATCGCCCTCTCGTATCCGCACCAGGTGATAGGCGTTCCGGAGATCCAGTTTCGTAAAGATGGTGGCACCTTGAAGAGGGGTAAAAGCAGAGTCCAGTAATGGCAGAGGATACTTATTTCTAACAGTTACCTTGTTGAGCCCCCGGTAGTCGATACAGGGTCTGAGGGATGAGTCCTTTTTCTTAACAAAGAAAAACCCTGCCCCGGCAGGAGATTTAGAGGGGCGAATGATGTCAGCAGCCAAAGAGTCCTTAATGTACTTCTCCATTGTCTCCTGCTCGGGTTTGGACAGGTTGTACAGACGACCAGAGGGAAGGGGGGCATCAGGAAGCAGATCTATGGCACAATCGTATGGACGATGGGGTGGAAGAAAGAGGGCCTTGTCCTTATTAAAAACCTCCTTCAAGTCGTTGTAGAGGGTTGGAACGCAGGACAGATCTACTGGTTCCACAGGCGTGCTCGAGGGTGGTGAGGCTCTCTCCGTGGGTAACAGAGCGGACCGTAGACAGTGTTCGTGACAGAAGAGGCTCCAGTTCTGAACCCCACCTGGGGACCAGTTTATTTGGGGGTTGTGTTTAGCTAGCCAAGGATAGCCTATAATAAGGGGTGTATTGGGAGTGGTAATGACCAGAAACTGAATAGTCTCCACATGGTTACCTGAGAGAACCAGGGTTATTGGAACCTTGTGATGGGTAACCTGGGCTAGCATGCGACCATCCACAGCGAGAGCATTGCGGGGCTTATCCAGGGCCTCAAAGGGGATGCCGAACTGCTCTGCCAACCGTTCATCAATAAAATTTCCCTCTGCTCCGGAGTCAATGAGGGCCTGGAGGGGAAATTGTTGCAGCTGAAAACAGATGGTGGCAGGAATCTGAAGGCGAGGTTGAGTCTTACTGAGATCTTTAATATGGTCTGCCAGAACTCCCAGTTTTACTGGCGGACCTGGTCTTTTGGTCGCCGAGGGCAGGCTGACCGAAAATGACCGGGTTTGCCACAGTACAGGCACTCACCCGCTCGAATCCGTCGACTACGCTCCTCCGGGGAGAGATGAGCTCCGCCCAACTGCATCGGCTCCTCAGGGGACTGCACGCTCAGAGACTCGGGGGCTGGGTCACCATGCAACGCTGTTGTGGGGAGAGTAGATGTAGTGAGAGAGAGAGGAGTGGTTCGGCGCTCGCGCTGGCGGGTTTGCAGTCGGGAGTCAATACAACAAGTTAAAGTTATTAGCTCCTCGAGGCCCGCCGGTTCCTCTCGGTATGCTAACTCATCCTTAATATACTCCCTTAATCCATGGTAGAAGGCAGCAGACAGCGAATCTTCAGTCCAGTCTACCTTGGCCGCCAGGGTCCGAAACTCCAAGACATATTCCTCCACAGAGCGCCGACCCTGAGTGACAGCGAAGAGGCGAGTGGATGCACAAAAAGGGACAACTGGAGCAGCAAAGACCCGACGGAACTCTTTAAGAAAGGCTGAAACAGAGAGACCTGAAAAAGAGCTTCCAGCGAACCTTGCCTCCGCCCAGGTTAATGCTTTTCCTCGGAGAAGCCCCAACATAAACTGGATCTTAGAGATGTCACTGGCATAGGACACAGGTTTAAGTTGAAAAAACAGTTCACATTGAAAGATAAACCCCTTACACTGAGATGACAAGCCTGAAAATGGTTCAGGAGTGACTGCTTGGAGGTCCTGTGGTTGAGTGATTCCGGAGCCGGACAGACTTGGCTGAGTTGTCGGAGCTGCTGCGCCCTGTAACGAGGCAAGCTGAGCAGTGAGCGATGAGACCTGCTGGGTGAGAGTCTGGTTAGCGGAGATGAGAGTCCGAATGTTGGAGTCGTGTTGGCCCAGCAAGATCCCCTACTGAGTGACTGCCTGCTGTACATTAGCAGTTCTGGAATCCAGGTCTGCGGGATCCATGTTGGCCGGATCCTAATGTTACGATGGACCAGACAGGTGACGGGTTCTGGACCCACACTGCAGACACTGAATAGCCAGGAGGCAGAGGATGATTAAGAAAAGGATTTTAATGTAGATGTGAAGCGAACAGAAATCCGTTTTCCAAATCCAAGGACCAGAGTGGTTGACTGCAGACTGGACGGCCGGGTGAGCAGGCAGAGTCAGACGTGAGGTTTGGATTGGAGCCAGAGATAAGGAAGTGGATCGGAACGGGGAAGCAGTCCAGGAGGTTGGCAGGCAGACAGAACAGGCAGGATCCAAGACACCAGGAGTCAGCTGTGTAACTGGAGGATCCGGCGAGGAGTGGAGAAAAGCCCGGTGTTTAAATACTGTGGTGGTGATGAGAGGATGAGGTTCTGGTGTGATGATCTGCCCAGGTGAGATGATTGCTGCTGCTGCTGAACTCTCCAGGTAGGAAACAAACATGACGCACAAGACAGACAGAGGGAGCCAGACGCACACACTAGGATAATCTGGGGACACATATACACAGGGGAGACAGACAGGGACCCTAACACTCTCAACTTCCAAGTGAAATAGTTTGTATTTTATACTTCTCCTGTAATAAATCTTCTAATTACTTTTACTTATTCAGACTCTTGGTAATTTTTCTATAACACATGCCATATGGGATAATATATAACATTATATTATCCCATAATGGCATATTGGGAGGGCATTTTGGGCATATCTGAACAGACTTGTTCCTCTCAATGTATATGGCGACTACAGCGTTGAACTACTCAAACAACCTTAATGAACATCAGCACACTGACTCTTCTCTCCATTAGATTGTACATTTATTATCAATTTGCATTTATTTACATTCTTATGTGTTTATTTCATCTGTATTTGTGACCAAAGAAAAAATTACAGGGGCAAAATGGCAAAGAGAGGGCCAAAATTCACTCACTCACTCACTCACTCACTCACTCACTCACTCACTCACTCACTCACTCAGGGATCTGCGTGACCAACAAGCAGTAAACATGGAAATTATTATACTCCAACCACTTATGAATGGAGAACCACTTGTAGTTGAAGCCCCGTCTCCTGTCGTTGTACACGGTCCAAGGGTAAACCTTTAGATATGGCTGTTTTGGTCCATCTGCTCGTGACTGGGACATGTCTAGAATAACAGAGAAAAGCATAAAAAATATAATGACAGGACCTTCTTTCAGAACTGATCTTCTAAACATCAACTCTACCACCAGAAAAACATCATCCTCACCTGCTGGTCCATGAGCAGGTCCACTACCTGGAGGCCTGGGCTGGTCGGGATCCAGCAGTTCTGAGTCCTCTACTGTAAAAGATATTGATCATCTTATGCAAATAAACAGAGCCTGTTGTTACTATAAGATGATTTAGTCTCTGAGTGTTACTACAGTCCCCAGATTACAACATCAAGATATCATTTTTAACTATTACTATGTAGAAAACTTACCAAGAGTCTGGAATGAGTAAAAGTATATGAGGTTTATTTACAGGAGAAGTATTGAATAAAGAATTACTTGCAAGTAATGAAAATGGTCGTCCCGACTCGCATGAAGTTGGGACAACTTCATCAGACGATTCATCAGAGAGAAACTGTTTTATTTAGTTGGTCCCCAGCTGAAGGTCAAACAGCAAAATAATAAATGAGGAATAGAAGACTTAGTGGCGCCACTTTCTTCCAGTTTTCAGACAACGCCCACATACCACAACAAGCTGATATCCCAAACAACTATTGCTATCTAGCAGGTGGAAAACCAGCCTTAACTCTGCCATATCAGAGCTCTGGAAGAAAGTGGTCAGTCTGACCTCACACACACACACACACACACACACACACACACACACACACACACACACACACACACACACACACACACACACACACACACACACACACACACACACACACACACACACACACACAATGAAAACTGTAACTTCAGTATTCTGTAGAATGAGAACACACAATATGAAAATGTAAAAGTGAATGGATTAATATATATACATGTGATTATTATATGAGTATACTATATGAGTGATTACCATATGCAGCAAAATTTCTTTCACACTATTCATCCCCAGAGAAATTCTTGTCAACACAGCACTTCACTCTCAACATTACACTATAGCTAAAGCTGGAGTAATAAACAAATAACAGTTATGGAGGAAGCACAAGGACGGTAATATTACACTCCAAGAAAAGGTCTAGGATTCAATCAACTCTGTGATATTGTTCTGAGAAATAAATCTAGTACAACTGACATCAGGGAAACATTTGCGGTTGGCTTAAGTTGCCTTCAGGTGTAGCCACAATGTCATTCTCTGTCTGATTCTTTCTCTGGCTAACTAGCATTTGCCCTGTGCTGCTCTCCTGTAACTGTCTCTTAGAGAAGAAGTAGGCAATATCTTTGAAAGACTTTCTCTTTATTTTCTGCAAAATTACATAACGTTAGCACACAGTGACTAATTAAATCATGATGCTATTATAGCAAATTCCTTATAATGTTAGCTGGCTGGGCAGTGGCATTCAGACCGCTAACGTTAACTATCATTAAAGACAAGTTCACAAGGTTGTTAGAAATGTTCTCCATCTAATGTAGATAAGGTTAATAATGTCTTTAACTTCCTAACCTGTGCAAACGCTAACTTATGAATGGCTTGATTTGCTGAACATTGGCTAACGTTAGCTTCGTAGCATTAGTGCATGTAACGGTAACTATATTGCCATTCATTCCAGGTCATCTACATCCAGATGTTAGCGCTAGCCATCATCCCTGTAATTATTTAAACCCCACCAACAGTTGGCAGAAAACCATTAAACTGAAGTGCTTGTTGTTTTATCATATACTTACTGACGACCCTGTTGTAGAGCTGATTGTGTCCTTTCTATTACCAGTGGCAACATCACTCTTTGATATTCCGGCTTCGGTGTCCTCGCTCTAAGGCCCTTTCAGTAGGACCCTACATATGAGGTGCCCTCTGTCTGCCTAATTAAAATACTTTTTATTTACTTTTTTATTAGCTTTTGAAATAGTTTGACATTCAAATATAAACAAAGTGTGCTGTGCCGTGTTAATAGTAAAAAAAAAAAAATGAATAAAAATAAAAATACAATATTTTCTGGGGTGGCCTGTGGGGCGGCCAGCTTTTTGTTCAGGGTGGCACTGGCCACCCCTGGCCACCACTTGGGGGCATCCCTGCACATGGGGCTATCTGGGGGTGCTGAAGCTTGTTTCTGTATTGTTGTGCTCAGTTTCTTATTCATTAGCTGATGTATAGCTTCCTGTTTGGCTTGAAGTGTGGTCTGTAGTGTATTTTCCTCTTTCTGCAGGTCTTCTCTCTCGTCCTCTTCACCTCCCAACTCTAACTCTGGCATTTTTGCGTTCTCAATTAAGTCTTTTATATTTAGCAAATGAGACAGCTGTAACCACACACTTTTTCAGCATAATCTGTGACAAGTGTGATTAGCTGGCCTTGAGTTTTGCCTGCAAGTTGCTCTTTTCCCAGTCCAGGTATTTGTATTTCATTGCATATGCTTAGCAGTTGTTCATCATTCAGTCCGTATAATGCAACTTTTTCTAGCTCTATTTTTTCCTGCTCCAACTCAATTACCATCAGAAAAGCACCACAAAACAGTTCAATGTGAGCTTCTGTTAACTGTGTGGAGTTGGGGTGCCCTCAAGTGGTGGTTGTGGGCACTAGAAGTACAACCTACTGCACGTGTTGACAGAACCACAGTGTGTTGTTGTGCCTCATGTGTCTGATGCCAGGGTTCGATGAGGGATATTCAGAGCCAGCTTCCACTTATGGCTGGCGGATTATTCTGACTAAACATCCCAGCGATGCCTCCAGAATATTGCGCCCTCCGCTCCATCAGTGTGGGTGAGGTGTGCGGTTACAGCTAATTGAAAGAGGCAGCCGACATTTTCACTCTATTTTGCTTTATTCCAATGAATCACGTTATCACTGTGCGAGCGAACAACACATATCTCTGCTGGTCAAAAGCATCAGGGCGGCCGCATGGATCAATGGTTAGAGTGGTCGTCTTGTAGCCTGAGGGTTGCCCATGTGGACGTGTCCCTGAGCAAGTCACCAAAATTGCTCCTGATGGGTCATGGTTAGCACCTTGCATTGCAGCTTCTGCCGTCAGTGTGTGAATAAAAAGCACTGTATAAATACAGACCATTTACTATCATGTAATCATCAAATTCTTATCAAGTTTTAAATATATTTTTTATATTTTTTTGTATTGTATTAGAAATACTTTTAGTTGTAACCATGACAAAACCCCTTTTTTTAACTTGTAACTCAACTATCAAATAACTTTTTCAACTGTGTATGATACACTCATTAAGCATTTTTTTAACCCGTCACATTGGCATCACCCAAGACAAACTCTCCAGTGTTTCCTCAGATAAAAACCAAGCTTCACGTCTGTTACGATCAACGTGTTGTTAAGATAAAATATTTGATCTGATAGCACTGATTTTATTTCTGAACTGGTCTGCAAAGTCCTTGCATGCAGCGTTTGATGCTGTCATGGAGGACTTGTTAAAACAGCCTTTATTAAAAGATCAATGGTTTTAAAAAGGAATTTTGGATTGTTCTTATTGTTAGTAATGACAGTGATGTATCTTGATCAGGAGATGTGGAAAAATTGGCTTTCAGGCAAAAACGTCTCTGGAAGCTGACTTGAATAATAAAAAGAAGTTTATTACAAAAGTTCAGACATCAAAACAGATTTCTGCAGCTAAATCTGGAGGTCCCAAAGCCAGAACGAAGACCTAAAGACCTGATGTGTCGTTCTGTCTTATATAGGGTTTAAACAAAAATTCCTCAGTCCTGTTTCCTCCAATCATAGAGTTTGCCTATAGGATGCTCATTTGCATAGAATGCATGTTCTTGTGTCAATCCAGTCTCTAGGACAGAGAACCTTATATGGTAAAAACTTGAGTGTGTACCATACAAATGCTATGCTTAGATACCTCAACAGCTTAAAAATGAAGTGTTCTTGCCCATTTGACTGTGTTATTGTAGATTTTGAGTTGTTCATGTAAAATATCATAATGGATTGTTAATTTAGTGTTACTCCATTTCTTCTCCCCTGCAGTTGCATTTTAGTTCTTTAGTTTCCTTGTTTCTCCATGGTGGGTTCAGTTTGCTTTTAACAGTTTTTATTTTAGGTGGAGTTGCTCAGTCAATAGCTGATTTTATTCTATTGTTAAAATGATCAACAATAAAATCATATGAAGCAGGTAAAATCTGAGCAGGAGTTTGGTTTAAAATATCAATAAAACCTGCAGCTACTTCAGCAGTAATATATTGTTTTCTCACAGCCCCCAGCAGGGCCTCCCGGTGGATAAAACTGGTGATGTTAAACAACACACAGTAGTGGTCTGACAAAGCCAGGTCAGCAACAGAGGACACACCAGTGGACAGACCATAGGTTAGGACCAGGTCCAAAAACACACCAGTGGACAGGCCATAGGTTAGGACCAGGTCCAAAAACACACCAGTGGACAGGCCATAGGTGAGGACCAGGTGCAGGGTGGGTCCCTAGACCATAGGTTAGGACAAGGTCCAGGGACACACCAGTGGACAGGCCATAGGTTAGGACCAGGTCCAGGGTGGGTCCTCTGGTGTGAGTCGACTGTGTTACATGCTGTTTAAAATCTATACTGTTTAAAAGGTTTCAAACTACTAGCGTAGGAATCATCACTGTTGTTGATATGCAAGTTAAAATCACCAGTTTTTAAAATCTTGTATTTAATATGGTTGATAAAATCTCAGAAAACTCCTGGCTAAAACAAGAGAGAGGTTTTGGTGGCCTATACACTGTAATACATAAAACTTGTGGGCTGCTAAAACAAATGCCCTAAGCTCAAATGAAGAATAATTTTATAATGAGGGTGTTTTTATTGAGATTGATCAATGAGCAAAGTAAGCCGTTTCACCACCTTTCCTTCCTTCCCTGGCCGAGAATAAAATGTTAAAATTTTGGGGGAAGCCTCGGTGAGACTAACTGGTGCATCGGTTCGATGTTCCAGTTAAAGAGACAGTGGATGTTATCATCTAAAATCAGATCATTCACAACAAAAATTTGTTTACAAGAGATCTAATATTCGGTATGCCATTTGTCTTCAGCCTGTTTTTCAAGTGTGTGCACTAAAAATGATTGTCTTCCTGCATGTGGGTATGACTGGAATCGAGCATACAGGGCAGGGGGTGTCCATTTTGTCCTGGGGTGTGGATGGTGGCTGCTGATGAAGTAGTAAACTAGACAGAAAGGGCCAGATGAGAGTCTAGTGAATAGTGGCCAATAAAATGAATGTTCAAACTTGTGCAGGCATCTTAAAGCCAAGTGTAAAGTCCCAGCAGTCTGCTAAAATGCCCTGCTCCGTGGTTTAGAGTGGGTAGTGGACCACTGATAAAAACAGACTGGCCACTGACTTTTAAAAAGTTAAAAATGTCCCTGATATCCTTTTTGGCCAGTTCAGACTGTTGGTGGGTGGTGTCGTTGGTCCCAACGTGCACAATCACCCATTTTAACCGGAAGAGAGTGCAGCAGTTCAGGGATCTTGTCCAAAATGACCGGCACGGTAAACAGTTGGTGGTGGTGTTAAAGAATGGACACAGAAAGGTTCCCAAAGTAGAACCCGAACCCCGGTTGGCTGCAGGCTTCTACTGTGAGACTCATCTAAACTCGTGACACTATGCTTTAGGTGACGTAAATCCGGTGACATGGCAGATTCAGACCAGGCTGCTTAAACATTCATTCATTCAGTTGTGTAACTCTGGACGGTCTAATCTAAAAGTGATTGACAGTAGGAAAATAGTGTATTTTAATGTCCACTCTGGAGCACAGCAGAGAGGATTTGGCCGGCCTAAAAGATTTTATAGATCGTTGCTACGACAGAATTGTCATGGAAAAGCCAAACCAAACTTCTACTTCCTCTGCTTAATCTAAGGCCAAGAGACAGCAAAATGAGGATTCACCTGGAGCTATTTCACCACTGGGAAACGACTCAACAGATGTTCTGATCTCTATCCCGAGACTACGGTGAAAAACTTCATCCAGACTCACCAGAAGCTCCCGGAGAAAACTATGAAAAACATCTCCTTTTACAGAGTCCATCGTCTGGGTGGGAGGAAACCCAGGACCAGCAGACCAAGACCCATTGTAGCCAAGTTCATCAGCTTCAAACAGAAGGAGCAGGTGAAGAACCTATTAATGCGACTCGCGGCGCACGCACACACTCAAACATCAGGCCCAGCTTGCTGACACAATCAGCACTTTGCACAATTCACACACACACACAATGTATGAGGGAACAGCACACACACATGCAGACATTTAATACACAGATCCATGTCACACACTCAGCTGGCAGGTGATGGCAAGCCAAAAGGACCAAAATTTGCCACTGTAATGACATGTTTGTGTTAAAACGACATAAAATACACAGTTTGCTAAAGCTTCAGTAAAAAAAAATAAAAAATCTCTGTGGTCATTAAATGGCACTTTTTGTTGCGTTTACTGTAAGAAAAAAAGCATAAAAATTGCAGTTTTTTCCCGTTAAAAGCGACATTTTGTTGTGTTCTAATTATCCCAGCCCCTTTATTGTACAGCCACTATAATGGAACCATGATCATCCAGTCAGTGAAGAAGAAGAGCAGAGCCTTCAGTTCATCAATGGTCTCTGCTGGTGTTTACCTCTTCAACCAAATTCAGATGTACCACCAGGATAGAGAGTCACATATAGATAGAAATAGTTATTTCTTTTCTTTTTAAAAAAAAAGGAAAGAAATTGTATAAGAAATCGTTCACACATGTTGACATGTATGCTTTACTGTCTGAAACTATTAATAAAGTATATACTACTATATTTACTATAGTATATCGTACTAATAAAACGTGAAGCTATCCACATATATTTGTGTGTATATATATATATATATTAGTGCTGGGCAACGATTAAAATTTTATAATCGTGATTAATCGCATCGTTACGCGCAAAATGTCTCTTTCCTTTAAGAAAAGGCCTACAGCTATAAAAAGAAAATGCAGTAAATTGTGGATTACTAACACGACATCAGGGGTCTCCAACCTGCAACTCTGGAGCTGCAAGTGTCTCTCTGGACCTTCCACAATGCCTCTAAATACGTGGCTAAAATATTTTTTTAAATCTATCTTTCTTGTCATTAGGTTGGAAACCATGGACTTTTTTTCCTTTCTTTTACATCATTTTACACAAATATCTAGATTCCTTAGCAGAAAGTCTGTCTATCCTCTTTTTTTAATAAAGGTTTTATGTTTTTCTTTATTTTAAAACCTTAAAAATGGAAATAAAAATGTGGTTCTTCATTAAAAATATATATTAACTTTTTGAAAAGTCTGGTAACATCTGCGTCTCTAAAGTAGTTTTATTTAGCTGGCTGAGGGAAAAATGGCTCTTTGGATTGGAAAGGCTGCAGACCCCTGCACTAAACACATAAACAGGTTTAGCAGCAGTTTTCTCTGTAAACACCAACAGTTAAAATATTTTTTCATATATATTTATAAAATCACATATTTATGAGAAAGAAGGATGAAATGTTCAGGATTTACTAACTAAAAGGTAAAAAGTCAGCAGGATGAATTTAAAGCTGTGAAGCTGCTTCCTTCTAAACACAGAAGGAACAATATGTGATGAATATCAGCATCAGGTGAACAGACAGAAAGCAGGATGAGAATCTCACAGCTTCTAGATGGTGAGGAGAGAGAAATATTCACAATATGCACACTAACTTCCATCCATGCACCTTCACTGCTTCATTATCCAGATTTCTGGCTTATAATTTCTCTAAACTTTAATTTTCACCCTCCACTACCGGGAGTTAAGGGGTTAACATCTCGTTCCGGGTGTAGCGTCAGGTCTGTAGATGTAACTGTAAACATGTGTGGTATCCACAGAAAGTCCAGAATCTCAGCTACCAGCTCAGTAAAACCATTTCTATCACCAACAAACACAGTTAAGACAACAAATTATTTAGAGCAGCTACACAAAGTCCGAAAAATATGTAAACACAAATTATGGCTCCCCGTGTCCACCCCACGGCATGAACATGAACAAACGACTCCTCTACTGAAAGCTCACATCTCACAGATTCCACAGCTGGAAGTTTCATCTCGCTATGACCAAGATTCACTGAACCAGAGGTAGAAGAAGACCCGATTTATGCTGCACGTTTGTAAAAGTCAGAAAGCATGTTTTACCTTTGCTGTCTTGCATAAATTAAAACCGCATTTATTAAAAATAACAATAATAAAAAAGTTTCCCATCCAAAAATTACTATGTTTTGTCCATCTGCATGTATTTTGACAAAGAGAAACGTCCGTTCTTTTTTCTTCTTCCTGTTCCAGACAGAAAACATCTCTTTATTTTAATAAACCCGCTCTCTCCCGATCACGTCAGCAGGGAAGAGAGAGAAGAGTTTCTGTCATCAAAGCCAGCGGCCAGCAAAAAAAAAAAAAAAAAAAAAAAATTAACGCGCCATTAAAAAATTTAACGCCGTTAATTACGCGTTGCGTTAACGCGCAATTAATGCCTTAACATGCGCAGCACTAATATATATATATATATATATATATATATATATATTTGTAAATAATATACAAAACTCAAGTCCAGTGAAGTTGGGAAAGTGTGTTAATTGCAAATAAAAATTGATTCAAGTAAATTGCAAATTCTTGTCAACCCATATTTAAATGAATGCACAGCAAAGACAACATATTTATTGTCTTCACTCATAAACTTTATTGTTTTGGGAGAAAATCATCAACTCTATAATTTGATGACAGCAACACGTGCCAAAATAGTTGGGACAGGTGTCAATAACTACTCAGAAAGTGGATGAATGGAAATCAAACAACTATTTGCAGGTGAACAGATGAATTAGCAACAGGTGAGAGTCGTTACTGGGTATAAAAATGGGAGACCCGAACAAGCTAAGTCATTCACATGCAAGGATGGGGCGAGGTTCACCTCTTTGTGAACAACTACGTGAGCAAATTGTTGAACAGTTTAAAAACAACATTCCTCAAAGTACAATTGCAAGGAATTTAGGGATATCATCATCTACAGTCCATAATATTGTGAAAAGGTTCAGGGAATCTGGAGGAATCACTGTGCGTAAAAGGCATGGCCGTAAACCATTATTGAATGCCCGTGACCTCCGAGCCCTCAAGCGGTACTGCATTAAGAACCGACATCAATGTGTAAAGGACATCACCACATGGGCTCAGGAACACTTTGGAAAACCACTGTCAGTCAATACAGTTCGACGCCATATCCGTAAGTGTGGGTTAACACTTTATGTTGCAAAGCGTAAGCCATTCATCAACAACATCCAGAAACGCCGCAGGGTTCTCTGGGCCCGAGCCCATCTAAAATGGACTGATACAAAGTGGAAAAGTGTTCTGTGGTCTGATGAGTCAGTTTTCCAAATTGTGTTTGGAAATTGTGGACGTCGTGTCCTCCGGTCCAAAGAAGAACAGAACCACCCAGACTGTTACGCACGCAAAGTGCAAAAGCCAGCATCTGTGATGGTATGGGGGTGCATGAGTGGCCAAGGAATAGGTAACCTGCACATCTGTGAAGGCACCATTAATGCAGAAACGTACATTCAGGTTTTGGAACAAAGTATGTTGCCATCCAAACAGAAACTTTACCATGGGCGCCCTTGCTTATTCCAGCAGGATAATGCCAAGCCACACACTGCGCGTCTCACCACAGCGTGGCTTCGTAGTAAGAGGGTGCGGGTGCTTGACTGGCCTGCCTGCAGTCCTGACCTGTCTCCCATTGAAAATGTGTGGCGCATTATGAAGCGCAGAATAAGACAAAGGAGACCCCGGACTGTTGAACAGCTGAAGCTGTACATAAAGCAAGAATGGGAAAGGATTCCACTATCAACGATTCAACAACTAGTCTCCTCACTTCCTAAACGTTTATTGAGTGTTATTAAAAGGAAAGGTGATGTAACACAATGGTGAAGAAGCCCCTTTCCCAACTACTTTGGCACTTGTTGCAATTATATAATTCTAAGTTTATCATTATTTGCTTATGAAAATAAAGTTTATGAGTTTGAACATGAATAATCTTGTCTTTGTGGTGTATTCATTTAAATATGGGTTAGAAAAGGTTTGCAAGTCATTCTATTCTAATTTTACTGACATTTTAAACTTTTTCCCAACTTCACTGGAATTGAGTTTTGTATATAAATATATTTATAAACTTTAAAAAGATATATACGTATACACATATGTACTTATGTGTATGTACAATCTTGTTGTCGGGTTGTGAGAGAAGCTGCCTAAGCAGGAAAACCCAGACTTCCCTCTCCCTGGCCACATTCACCAGTACCTTCTTCACCACGACAGACCGATGCAGAGTCTGCATCACTGCAGACGCCACACCGATCCGCCTGTCGATCTCCCGCTCCATCCTTCCCTCACTCATGAAAAAGACCCCAAGATACGTGAACTCCTCCACTTGGGGCAGGACCCTACTGCAGACCCGGAGAGAACACTCCACCCTTTTCCGGCTGAGGACCATGGTCTCGGACTTGGAGGTGCTGATTCTCATCCCAGCCGCTTCACACTCGGCTGCGAATCGCTCCAGTGAGAGCTGAAGATCACGTCCCGATGAAGCCAACAGAACCACATCATCCGCAAAGAGCAGAGACCCAATCCTGAGGCAACCAAATCGGATCCCCTCAACACCTCAGCGTTGCCAGCTAGTACTCCCTAAATGACCCACTGAGCCGATGGTTTCTTCGCTGACAATTGAGACGAATGATCCTAGAGATTTACAAACCCCTTTATAGTCAGGTTCCCCTTAGTGGGTCTGGAGACTAACTTTCTTGCAGTGGGTAAGATGAATCCACGCCGACCTCTCAGCGATCTTCACTGCAGTGGGTGTGGGTAGGAGCACCTGATACGGATCATCCCCATGTGGAGAATGCCATTGCTTCTTGTTGATGACCTTAATCAGGACCCAGTCTCCTGGACTCAGGATCAGCTCAGACTACTCCTCTTTCAGCAGACTGATATTAGCAGAACAACCTCCTTTGCAGTTAAGTTTTCAGCATATAATCTGAAAGAGTTGATCCACCTGTTTGCTGATACTGCATCAACTGCGGTAATCTGTATTGTGTGCCATTAATTATGTCAAAGGAGTGAGACCTGTTTTATTAGGGGTCACTGTTGTGGAAATTTCGTATTATTCCCTTTACTATATTATGTCTACTGATCCCTCTCAGGGTAAACAGCTTGTTTAAGTTCTTGGTAATTGAGTTTAATACTAAGTAGCCTGTTGCTATCGTAAATGTGGATGCATTCTTTAGAACAGTTCGCTCTGACCTGTGTGACTTATCTGATACCAGCCAGGTGCCTCAGGATGACCCAGCAGGGCATCCTGCCTTAATGTCACTGGGGTTGTTTATGTGCTCGATAAACTGAAAAAGCTCATTAGGTTTGCTGAAGTGTCTAATCCTGTGTGAGGAACAGACAATCTCTTTGTTTGTATTTCATGATGTGCTGTGACGTGATCATTCTGCTTAAAAGATGCTGCATGTGTGTTTCTTATCAGATTCTGTTCAGATCTCTGTGCTGTCAGACCTCTGAGCAGTCTCTCAGGAATTGCAATTCTATTCTTTCTATTCTTCCTATTCATTCTATTCTTTGTATTTTAATCCTGTGTTCAATAAACTTGTAATCATTTTTCACTTCAGAACCAGACTCCTCAATCCTTGACAGAGTAACTTTTTTTGCCTCTACAACCTGGTGTCAGAAGTGCTCCTGCGTGGTCAGTTTCGGGTTTTACGACGGGTGTCTGATCAACCTGAGTACGTCTCAGCTTTTGTTTTCTGGGGGACTCCTCGTGGATCTCCTTACTGGCCCGCCAGGATCTCGAACATCTTCCATCCTGTCAAGGAAGTCTGGTGAGTGAGAAATTACTCTAGGATTTTAGTTCGCTCTCACGCACACACACATCTCTCCCTTTTTAGAAAAGTAGGAAGACGGGCAGCCGGGGGTTTTGGGAGCTCCGCTTACTGGGAGCAGGCCTGGAAGTCTCATTAGGAGATCTGGGCAGGTTAAAATCCCTTCACAAGGGATTTTGGGAGCTCCGTACACCGAACACCTCATTCCTGTGCCCAGACCTGACGATGCTGGGAGCGTCTCCGGATCCGGACTTGGATTGCCTACCCCCAGTCCCGCCACCTGCCCAAGGCCGAACCACAGCCCGATCCGCAGACCACAGAGGAAAAGAAAAAGTCCAAAGCCCTTCACAAAAGCAGCAGAACCTCCATTGTGACCCTGAGGAAGGATGGCCTGAACTCTGATTCCACCACTCACTCATGCCCCATGGTCGAGGTGGCTGGTCCGACTGGGACCCATTCTGGTCTTCCGAACATGGACGGAGACCGAGGTCGCTGAAGATCGCGACCCAATTGCCCCTTTGACCTCTGGGCCAAAGTTTGCTGATGAGTTTCCTCTTTTCTGCTGCTGGAGCTGCTGAGAGGGGACAAAGAGCTGCACCTGGCTGCTATGACAATGTATTCAGCTCTGTCTGGTCCAAACCCAAACGGGGCCAGACGGCGTGACTTCCCACGTGGACGTGGGCGTGGTTCTCGAGGACATGGCCGCCATCACGACGCATGCCATATCTGCGGACAGCTGGGACACTGGAAGGCTGAGTGTCCGCGTCGCCTGCAAAAACGGGGGCCGGCAACTTGCCCCTTCAGATTGACTGGGTGGGAAGCAGCCAAGGATGGATCAGGGGGGAAGCTCCACATCTCTGGGTGACGTAACTTACACACACAAAGTTTTGACCCAGTAAATGAAAGCTCTCCTCTCCTTTTCCTCCTGCTCTGCTGCAAGCACACAGACACCCAATTTAAACAAACTACAGATAACACAACACACACACCCAGCTCCCACACACACCACACACACCCGCTGAAGGTCACAACACTGATGAACACGTGCAGTTTTCCCTCGCTCTGTTGCAATGAAGAGACGCTTGCTGTTTCCTCTGACTTTGACAAAATTAACCATGCTTATCTCTGTGCTCGAAAGCAGATGCATACCGACGAAGACTGGGACGTATAGCAGTGAAAATACGCATTTGACGTCTGACGCCTACAAGATTTTCCCAAACCTACAAGTCGAGGTGTCGGGTAAGACCGTTGAATTCATGGTAGACTCTGGTGCAACTAGATCAGTTTTGAGGGCTTCTGGGTTTCCTGTGCCGCTTCAGATGTCTGGTAATTTTGTGCATTCAATCTCTGCGTCTGGGACCACCGTGAAAGAAATGGTTGACCGCACCCCTTGGGTGTAATTTACTCTTGGGGTGTAAATTTAGACATTATTTCTGCTGTCTGAAGTTGGTCCGGTCAACCTTTTTGGGTCGAGATTTGATGTGTCGGTTAAACATTTGTCTCACATCTTCTCCTGATGGAGTGAAAGTTATGGCCAACCCTGACTCCGTCATCACAGCATGGACACACCCCCTGGGAAATCCTGTGTGCTATTGTTGGGAGTTCCCGAGCCAAATTTTTTCTGCAGCAGCTGACTGAGGTAAAAATCTTTCCCCCTCTGTCTCCAGCCCTGCTCAGAACTGTGTGCATTGCTAACATCTCACGGGAACCCGATGAGAGATTTGAAACACAATGGTTTAATCATTCTCCAGAAACTTTAAAGGTGTCATCTGTAAAGTGGAATGAGCACGTGGCTGCAGCTGTGCTCAGTCTGACAGAAGAACAGAAGGGATGCTTCCTGCTTCCGCATCCCGCATGCTCCTCCCTACAGCTATGTGAGTGAAACAGGGGTAATGCATGTATGTGAGCCGGCTGGTGTAAATGTGTGTGACTCTGAGTCTGTGTGGCTGCAGGGTGATGGATGGGTGTGACTGATGACATCAGCGTGTTGTTGAGTGTGTGTGAGAAGAAGACTGGAGTTCTATCCCTCTTGAACCTGCAGTGATGTTTTTCTTCTGCTGTGAATCCAGCTTGAAGGACACCCCCCTTTACCCTGTCTAACCGCTGACCCAGGATCTGATAAGATGGTTTCTCTCTCAGTCCTACAGCTGAAGCAGTGAGAGTGAGTAAAACCTTTTTCTGCCAGAGGTGTAAAGGCCCTAAATACCGAACGGCAGTTTTCCTGCTTGGTTCTGTGTGGTGATGCAAACTGCAACTTCCCTGATTTCCTGTCAACTTTAAGTGTGTGCGTAATTCGCACCAAAACTGCTTGTGTGTCTCTGGGTCCCGATTAATTTATTTTTGCTCACAGTTGGGTTAAGTTAAGGTTTTGAATATCTTGGTACCTATAATTTATAATAAACCAGAAACAGCTTCCATTTTGCTCTTAAAAAGGCTGCATAATAACTTTGACCCGTGGTCTCATGTGTGAACCATAACATGCTGCATTTAAGGGTTATTAGCAGCCACATCCACATATACTGGAATCATTTTCTTTGGTATTGCTCTATCATTCTATTGCTAAGTTAAAATGGATAACATGGCTCTTTGAGATCAAGGTCTCAAACATCTATAAAAGAGGGAAATACGTGCTATTTTACTTTAAAGAATGAACACTGAAGGCCTGATCTATATTTCAACCAAGCAAACTAAAGATCTGAAATCTGTCCAAAAACAAATAAATGAATCCCGGGCACTTTGAGAAAATGTTGATTAATAAATGGGAATAAAAAATAAAAAATAAAAAAATTAAAGTAAAGTTAAGGAGCTCCTCTTTTAACGGTCACCAAATAACCAGATGGAAATTAGTTAAAGTAAAAGAAGGGAAAGTTTAAAAACTAGCTCCACAAACCTACGTTAATATAGATAAAATAGTTTTTTTGGTTGTTGTTGCTATTTGAAATAACATGGGAAGGTGCACTGTAAGAATTAATACAGAGATGTACCTGGAGAAAAATACAAACTATTTCATAATAATCTGATATCCATGGATGTTTTAAACTGATTCTCTTGGAAAATAAAATAAAGAAATTGTAAAAGAACAAAAGCAAAAAGCTGCTCGAGCAAAAACTTGGCTGATGGTGGACACATAATTAAAAGCAATTTAACTTGATTTAATGTCCTTATCATCTCGGAGTTTAATAAATTGATTAAGAAAACTCCAGCAGACTTCATGTCTTTCCAAAACTATGTGATATTGGCCTTTATGGATCCTCCTACATGCAGGGAAAATCTACCTGCTCTGATTTGGCTTTTCTGCAGAACGAGTGACGTAACTGACAAAGTTCTGACTGACCTGAACGAACTGACGGACTTTACTCGACCTTTTCCTTCCAGCAGGATTTTCTCCAGGATGCTGCTCTGCTTCCACACAGGGATGGTTGCAGTGTTTCATAATACTGTTACTCTGATGTTATTAACCAGAAACACCTTTATTTTCCTGATAAGCAGGACTGATGATGTGGATCTATCTACAGGAAAAGACGTCTACACTAAATCTCTTTTGAATATGTGTGTGTACGTTTTGAAAAATCAAACATGATTTTGACACTTATGACATTCTGGGATAAACTTTTACAGGAAGGATATTATCACCATGGATACGGGTGCATGTGCTGTTTTAGTTCATCTTATCATACTGCTGAGGATGGCGGCTTTCACAGGGGTGATACCGGAGCAGTGGCCTTCAGGATCCAGTCGTATAGTCTGGTCATTTCATAATAACTTGTTTTTTCTAGATTACAGGAACAAGCAGATGTTGTAATAAAAATATCTGATATGTTTATGTTGGTTATGTGCATGTATGACACTGTCCTGTGGTTTGAGGGAATGTTGATGTGTTTTAGAATGTTTGTTTTGTCCACATCTTTCTCTCCTAATGCTGGTTGCTATGGCGACGCAGTCACCGTTCTAAAAACCGGACGGTAAGCTGGTTTTGGACGTGTCTAAAAGCCGGACGGTAAGCTGGTTTTGGACGTGTCTAAAAACTGGACGGTAAGCTGGTTTTGGACGTGTCTAAAAGCCGGACGGTAAGCTGGTTTTGGACGTGTCTCGGGTTGCTGAGCTTAGCGGGCACCGTTACTCCTGTCTGTCTCACTCCGCCGTCTCTCGCTTGATGTCTCCCTTCTTCTCCTCCTCGCTCCCTCTCTCCTCTGCCCTCTGTTCCCCTCCCTTCACATCCTCTGCTTTGCATGCTGACGGCTCTCTACCTCCTCCTGACCTGCAGGAGGATGTGTAACCGGACAAGGTTGAACCTCAGTCCATTTCAGGTTCTCTCTAGCAGGCCTCCTGGTCTTGGAACTGAGCCGGCCCAACCTGGAATCGTCATTGGTGAGGATTCAGTGTTGTTTTATTGCAAAACCATTTCCTTGTGCTTTCTGAGGCTTCACAGGATCAGCAGCTCTCCCACAACCAGCTGAGGATGGGTTTCACACACTGATGCAGAATGGCTGGATTGTAGTTTGTTCGTGACGTGTTTCCACGTCCTGCTGAAACCGTGTGCCATTCGATCCGTCCCGGAGACTGGGTCCTGACTAAGAACCTCAAAAGGATGCACTGTGGGTCCCAGCGGTTCTGTGGACCCCTTCCAGGCTGGTGCCCATTCCATCGGAGTCCAGGGACGTCCGGTATAAGTGACTGTGTAAACAGTGTAAACAGACTACAACATGACAGCCTGGTTCAGGGGTTACAGATTGTTGTAGAGTCTGACAGCAGTTGGGATGAAGGATCTGTGGAGCCTCTTTCTTACACCGTGGGTGTAACAGTCTGCTGCTGAAGGACCTGAGTTAAAGGCCCTCCGGGTCATGACCCTGCAGAATAGGATGGCTCTGGACTTTCTCTTAGCTGAAAGAGGGGGGACCTGCAAGGTTATAGGGGACGAGTGTTGTACATTCATTCCTGATATGTCTACTAATCTGTCTTCTGTTCATGTCACCTTAGAGATCTGTTATCTGGGATGGAGGCTCGTGATAGCTCTGGATTTTCTTCTGAATTATGGTCTTGGTTTCAGTCAGGTGGCTGGTGGCATATCTTGCTCGCAGTTTTAGGCCCTATTTTTGCTGTTCTGATTACCTGCTGGCTTGTGGTGATTTTCCTCCCTCGGTGCCTCAAGGTTATGATAACATCTGCATTTCCTGGTCATCCCATCCAGATGTTTGTTAGTGCTCAGGGCGATTTTTCTAACACCCCGTTAGATTTCCTGGTTTCTCCACCCGCTTAGCCTCCCCGGATCTGTTATGATGATACTGGTCTTCCGCTTGATTTTTCTAGTAATGATAAAGTTTAGATTGTGTGGATAGTTTTCTGTTTAGTCATCTTAGTTTGCTCTTATTCTCATTCATATGTATTCTGATGTGTTTTTTTTTTTTGCTGGAAATCACATGTGTTGAATTGAGGTTGATTTTATTTCCCCATTCAGAGTTATGATGGAGTTTCTCGAATCCTCGTGATTTTCAACTTCTGATGTTTTGTCTGAATGTATATTGGGAAAATGGTGAGTTGATTTGATTGTTGAATATAATCATTAAGGGTTTTTTTTTACTACAAATACATTACTTTTATTACTTTTATCTTTTATGGGTTTTCTGTTTTTTGTTTTTTATTGTTTCCTCTGTCTTCCCATTGTTTTTTTGTTTCAATTGTTTTTTTCTTTGTTTATATGTCTTCATTACCGGGTTGATGACACCGTAAGAGTTTTGGGTTCACTAGCTGATTGTGGTGTTCTCATTTTTATCCACTGTGCATCTCTGCCTCAGTGGTTATCGTTGTTTGATGCATTTTTGGTGTTTTTTCTTTTATGCTTTAATCTTATGAAATTTTCTTTTCTGGTGTGATCAATATGAAATGGGTTTCATTATGATCAAAAGAGGGGAATTGTTGTGGAAATTTCATATTATTCCCTTTACTATATTATGTCTACTGATCCCTCTCAGGGTAAACAGCTTGTTTAAGTTCTTGGTAATTGAGTTTAATCCTGAGTAGCCTGTTGCTATCGTAAATGTGGATGCATTCTTTAGAACAGTTCGCTCTGACCTGTGTGACTTATCTGATACCAGCCAGGCTCCTCAGGATGACCCAGGCGGGCATCCTGCCTTAATGTCACTGGGGTTGTTTACGAGCTCAATAAAACTGAAAAAGCTCATTAGGTTTGCTGAAGTGTCTAATCCTGTGTGAGGAACAGACAATCTCTTTGTTTGTATTTCATGATGTGCTGTGACGTGATCATTCTGCTTAAAAGATGCTGCATGTGTGTTTCTTATCAGATTCTGTTCAGATCTCTGTGCTGTCAGACCTCTGAGCAGTCTCTCAGGAATTGCAATTCTATTCTTTCTATTCTTCCTATTCATTCTATTCTTTGTATTTTAATCCTGTGTTCAATAAACTTGTAATCATTTTTCACTTCAGAACCAGACTCCTCATTCCTTGACAGAGTAACTTTTTGCCTCAACAGTCACTCTCATGTGTAAGGCCACCAGAGGAGTGCACTATAGCTTCACTGTTTCTGCCATGACCTTTTTTCTTTTTTATTTATTTTTGATTCACAAAATGTATTTCATTATCACTATAGATTGATCATCCACATGTTGCAAAGTTGTTTTTTCAAATAATTAAACCATGATAAGTAAATTCTTGTTTTATCAGACCACTATCCCTCCTGTGACACATGTCTGGCCATGTGTCACATTTGCTGCATCTCTGTAGAGATATCTAAGTCATATACAGTAGGTTTCTTCTTTTGGTCACTTATAGATATTTTCCACTTCTGATAAAGTTTCTTTTTCCTTAAGTCATTTATCCTTCTCCTGCTCAGGAGAAGCATTGCATCTCAGATAAGATTGTGTGGTCTATTTCTTGTAATTAGTGCACTTCTGCTACTGAACTCTGCAGAGCTGCCTGCTTTCCTGCTGCATCTGCTTTTGTGTTACCAGCAGAAATCACACCTTTCCTGCTGGTGTGAGCAGCGCACTTACAAACATTCACTTCTTTTGGGAGATTTTTTGCATCCAATAAATCTAGAATTAATTAAGCACGTGTTATTGGTTTAACAATTGAGGTAACCATACTTCCACACTTCCACACTTGAGCAAACACGTGCACAGTTGAAAATGCATATTGGCTATCAGTCCCCTTCTGCTAAATGACATGCTCTAAGTCAAAGCAATAAGTTCTGCAGCTAGTACAGAAAAATTTGTATGTAGTGGTTTTGCTTCTTGGTAGAATAATAACTTAGAGGTTATGTATCCCTCTTTACAATTGGCCATTTGCACAAATGGCCTGGAGTAATCTGGCAGTGCCCAAGTTACTGTGTTCAACAAGCAACTTTTTCCCTAAACAAAAGCCTCATCAGCTGCCTCAGTCCATTTAATGCAATCATAAGCTGCCATAGGCTGGTTGTAGATGCACTGTAGGAGTGGAACTGTTAACAATGAATATTCTGGTATCCATCATCCATCCATCCATCAATCTATCCATCCATCCATCCATTTTTTACCGCTTATCCGGAGTCAGGTAGCTGCCTAAGCAGGGAAACCCAGACTTCCCTCTCCCCGGCCACATTCATCTGCTCATCCAGGGAAATCCTGAGGCGTTCCCAGGCCAGCATGTCCTGGGTCTTCCCCGGGGCCTCCTACCAGTGGGACATGCCCGGAACACCTCACCAGGGAGGCGTCCAGGAGGCATCCAAGTCACCTCATCTGGCTCCTCTCGATGTGAACGAGCAGCGACTCTACTCTGAGCCCCTCCTGGATCACCAAGTTTCCCACCCTAACCCTAAGGAAGAGCCCGGCCACCCTGCAGAAAAAAACTCTTTTCGGCCACTTGTATTTGTGATCTTGTTCTTTCAGTCACTACCCACAGCTCATGACCGTAGGTGAGGGTAGGAACATAGATCGACTGGTAAATCAAGAGCTTTGCCTTTTGGCTCAGCTCCGATCCTGAGGCCACCAAACTGGATTCCTTCAACATCTCGACTGCACCTACAAATTCTGTCCTTAAAAGTTATGAACAGAATCCAAGACAATGCAGCAATGTGGACAAAGCTCTGATACCGGTCATGCAGGGACCGGACAGCTCTTACAAGTGGGTTCGGCACTCCATACTCCCGGAGTACCCCCCAAAGGAGTCCCCAGGGAACACGGTCGAATGCCTTCTCCAAGTCCACAATGCACATGACGACTGGTTGGGCAAACTCCCATGCCCCCTCAAAGACCCTGAAGAGGTTGTAGAGCTGGTCCACTATTCCACAACGGGGCGAAAACCACACTGCTACTCCTCAATCCGCGGTTCGACTATTCGACGGACCCTCCTCTCCAGCACCCCTTAATAGACCTTACCGGGAGGCTGAGGAATGTGATCCCCCTATAGTTGGAGCACACCCTCTAGTCCACCGTTTTGAAGAGGGGGACCACCCCCCCAGTCTACCAGTCCAGGGGAAGTGTCCCCCGATGTCCACGCGATGCTGCAGAGACATGTCAGCCAAAACAGCCCTACAGCATCTAGAGCCGGCGTCAAGTTGGGGGGCAATGAGCATGCCCACACCTGCTTGGCACCTCTCACCGGGAGCAACTCCTTAATGGACGAGGGTCCAGACCCTCTCAAGGAAAGTGTTTCCAGAGCCCAAGCCATGCATTGAGGTGAGCTATATCTAGCTGGAACCGTTCAACCTCGAGCACCAGCTCAGACTCCTTTCCCGCCAGAGAAATGACATTCCATGTCCCTAGAGCTAGCTTTTGCAGCCGAGGATCAGACTGCCAGGGTCCCCACCTCTGGCAGCCACCCAGCTCACACTGCACCCGACCGCGATGGCCCCTCCTGCAGGTGGTGAGCCCACGGGTAAGCAGGCCCATGTCACCCTTTCAAGCTGAGCCCGACACTACCCAATGGGCAAAGGCCCATCCACCAAGCACTCGCCTCCATCCCCCACCTCCAGGCCTGGCTTCAGAGGGTGGCCCCGGTGACCCACGTCCGGGCAAGGGAAACCCTGTTCCTTGCTTTGTCATCATCATAGGAGTGAGTTGAGCTGCACTTCGTCTGGTCCCTCCCCTAGACACCTGTTTGCTATGGGTGACCCTATCAGGGGCATGAGCCCCCGACAACATAGCATGCAACATGCTTCCTGTAAAGCTTCCAGTGATATTTCCTGTGGCTCTTCCTGTGGCGCTTCCTGTGGCTATTCCTCTTATGCTTCCTATGACGCTTCCTTTGGCTCTTCCTGTTTCACTTGTTGTGGCTCTTCCTGTTACACTTCCTGTAATGCCTCCTGTGGCTCTTACTGTTACTCTTCCTGTGATGCTTCCCGTGGGCCTTCTTGTTACATTTTCTGTGATGCTTCCTGTGGCTCTTCCTGTGGTGCTTCCTGTGATGCTTCCTGGGGTTCTTCCTGTAACACTTTTTGCGATGCCTTCTGTGGCACTTCCTGTTACGTTTCCTTTGACACTTCCTATTATTCTTCCTATGATGCTTCCTGGGACTCTTCCTGTGGCGCTTCCTGTGATGCTTCCTGTGGCTCTTACTGTAACACTTCCTGTGATGCTTCCTGGGGCTCTTCCTGTGGCGCTTCCTGTGATGCTTCCTGTTATGCTTCCTGTGATGCTTCCTGTTACGCTTCCTGTGATGCTTCCTGTGGGCCTTCTTGTTACATTTCCTGTGATGCTTTCTGTGGCTCTTACTGTAACGCTTCCTGTGATGCTTCCTGGGGGTCTTCCTGTGGCACTTCATTTAAGGCTTCCTGTGACCGGTCCTGTGATGCTTCCTGTTATGCTTCCTGTGATGCTTCCTGTGGGCCTTCTTGTTACATTTCCTGTGATGCTTTCTGTGGCTCTTACTGTAACACTTCCTGTGATGCTTCCTGGGGGTCTTCCTGTGGCACTTCATTTAAGGCTTCCTGTGACCGGTCCTGTGATGCTTCCTGTTATGCTTCCTGTGATGCTTCCTGTGGGCCTTCTTGTTACATTTCCTGTGATGCTTTCTGTGGCTCTTACTGCAACGCTTCCTGTGATGCTTCCTGGGGGTCTTCCTGTGGCACTTCATTTAAGGCTTCCTGTGACCGGTCCTGTGATGCTTCCTGTGGCACTTCCTGTAACGCTTCCTGTGATGCTTGCTGTGGACCTTGTTACATTTCCTGTGATGCTTTCTGTGGCTCTTCCTGTGGAGCTTCCTGTGGAGCTTCCTGTGATGCTTCCTGGGGCTCTTCCTGTAATGCTTCCTGTGATGCTTCCAGTGGCACGTCCTGTTACACTTCCTGTGATGCTTCCTGTGGGCCTTCTTGTTGCTCTTCCTGTGATGCTTCCTGTGGCACTTCCTGTGGCGCTTCCTGTAATGCTTCCTGTGATGCTTCCTGGGGCTCTTCCTGTGGCGCTTCCTGTAACGCTTCCTGTGATGCTTCCTGTGATGCTTCCTGTGGCTCTTCCTGTGGTGCTTCCTGTCATGTTTCCTTAGGCTCTTCCTGTAACGCTTCCTGTTACACTTCCTGTTATGTTTCCTGTGGCGTTTCCTGTGATGCTTACTGGGGCTCTTTCTGTAACGCTACCTGTGATGCTTCTTTGTGGCTCTTCCTGTAACGCTTCCTGTTACCCTTCCTGTGATGTTTCCTGTGGCTCATCCTATGGCTCTTCCTGTGGCGTTTCCTGTGATGCTTCCTGTGGCACCTCTTGTAACGCTTCCTGTGATGCTTTCTGTGGCTCTTACTGTTAAGCTTCCTGTGATGCTTCATGGGGCCCTTCCTGTAACCCTTCCTGTTTTGCCTCTTGTGGCTCTTCCTGTGGCTATTCCTCTCATGCTTCCTATGACGCTTCCTGTGATGCTTCCTGTGGCTCTTCCTGTGGCGCTTCCTGTGATGCTTCCTGTAACGCTTTCTGTTACACTTCCTGTTATGCTTCCTGTGGCACTTCCTGTGACGCCTCCTCTTCCACTTCCTGTTATTCTTCATGTTTTGCTTCCTGTGGCTCTTCCTTTGGCACTTTCTGTTACGTTTCCTGTGGCTCTTCATGTAACGCTTCCTGTTATGCTCCCTGTTACGCTATCTGTGACTTGTACTGTTATGCAGAACTGTAAAATCTTGTGAATTCAACCAGATGTTGGGCCATAACTACTTACTAATTATCTTTTTAAGTCTGGATTTATTTAAAGCTGTTTTATTTTTTACCAGTCAACATGTTTATAGACGAAAAATTAATCTTGTCTTCATTTCATGTCCAATCTGTTTCCTGTGGTGACTAATTCTGTTCAGAGAGAGAATTACAAAGTTTACAGAGAAGAGTTCATCTTTGTTTTATTACTGTTATTTTCTCAAAAACAATTTTTATCTACATATTTATAATTAATTGTAATTATTCAGAGTCAAAGTCAGAGTAATCGATCAGACTTTCTCTTCTTCTTGTTTCTTGTCTGACGGCAGGCTGCTGTAGATTTGAGTCCAGTAGTTGACGTAGTACGATCTGAGATCGTAGCTGAGAAGACAAAACATAGGTTTCCTCTCAGAACCACTTTATTTCAGTCAAACAAAGAGCTGGAGAGAGGTTTAGATCAGCTCATACTGCTGTTTGTGTCAGTGTCTCAGGCTCCGCTCTGGTTGTGTTGGTGGCCTATCCCATGAGCGTTGTACCTAACCAAATAGACACTTTCCACAAGGTCTGGCAGTCCTACCTGGACCATATTGGACATCATCTTTCTTCCATTATGATAGAAGGGAATTCATGGGCTCATGTGACCTCTGACCTCTGGTAAAACAGGTATTTATCCCTGTCTACTGTTATTTCTGTTGGCCTGACCTGTGCTTTGATCTGTGTCTTTAAATTATAAATAAAAATCTGGTCTGATATATCCAGATCTGATCCTTCGGGCCCAATGCTGAGGTGGTCCAGGACTCTGTGCTTCACATTTGTTAAGCAGTCTGAACAGAATCTGGACCATTCTGGGGGAGGTCAGCATCTGGTTGGTTATTTAATCCAGTAGATTTAACATGGACACTCCTATTGGCTCAGTGAGCTGTCAATCAAAAGCCTACTAGGAACCAGATTTATGAGATAATCTGGTCCACATGAATATTTTCCAGCTGAATGAAAACATTTTAGAAAAGAAGAATGATGGAAGAGTGCGGTACCCGACGGAGGACTTGCTCATCTTGTGGTTGATGGTCAAATAAGGTCGATGGTTTTTGGTGAATGGAGGCCAAGCAACTGGGACTCTGCTGTCACCTGTACTGGGATTACTGGAAATGAGAGGAGAGGAACCAGTCTGAACAAGTTCAATGTCTCTTCAGGCCAGTTTATCTGGACCAAACCAGTTCAGACCAGTTTAGTTCATACAATTTTACATCAGTTCAGACCACTTCCAGCTTTTACAGAACCTTTTAAAACCAGTTCACACCACTTTAAAGGGAAACCCAGATTATTTCTACAGCACATTTCATTTCATTGATGATTCAAAGTGCTTTAAACAAAATATTAACAGCATTACAGATGGAACAAAGAATGCATTCAGAAGTAGTAAAAGACAGCATCAAATAGCAAAAATCACAATAAAATCATAAACATTAAAATGATTAAAAGCAGATCAGTTGAAAGTCAGCAGAAGATTTCCTGCTGAGACGATGAGAACAGAAACGTTTCACCTGGATTTGAAGAAAGTTTAATCTCCACTGCAGCAGAACAGCTACATGCTGCTGCTCCAGGTTTACTCTGGACTCTGGTCTCAAAATGACCTGGACTCTGCTCTGGACTCGGGACTAGTTGACCAGAGACTTTGGATCTAAGAGCTCTGCCAGGTTTACGTTCTCTGAACATATCACAGATGAATTCTGGGCCTAAACCATTCTGGGATGTAAACGATCAGAAGGGTTTAAAATCTATTCTGTGACTGACTGGAAACCAGTCTAAACTGGAAACCAGTATCAACTAGAAACCAGTATAAACTGGAAACCAGTATAAATTAGAAACCTGTATACTCTAGAAACCAGTATAAACTAGAAACCAGTAAATATGTTATAACTGGTGTGATTAGTTTAGATCTCTTAGTCCTGGTTAAAACTCCAGCAGCAGCATCTGGATGAGCTGCAGATGTTTAGTAGTCTTACTGGAAAGTCCTGTTAAATACCAGTACAGTGATCCAGCCTACTGGAGATGGATGCATGGAAGACTTTCTCCTGGTCTTACTGGGAGACTAAACTTTTAATTCTGTTGATGTTTCTGAGCTGGTAAAAAGCTTCTTAGTGAAGCTTTGATGTGGCTGCTGAAAGTCAGGTCTGAGTCTATCAACACTCCAATGTTATCAACTTGGTCGGTGGTTTAAAGAGCCTGAGTCTCCAGGTGTTTACCAATGCTGACCCTCTTCTCTTTCTACCAAACAGAATAACCTGTTTTGTCTTCATGTAATTGTAGAAAATTCTCCTTCATCCAGGTGTTTATTTGCTCCAGACTCTGACACAGTAAGTCTGCTGGGCTGCAGTCGTCTGGTGACAGAAACATAAAGTTGTGTATCAACTGCGTAACTGTGATCATTAATGCCAAAGTTCTGTAATATTTGACAGAAGACGTCCAAGAACTGACTCCTGGGGGACTCCACAAGTCATGGCCACTTGCTCAGATTCATAGATGCCGATCATAACAAAATAACTCCGGCCTTCTAAACAGGACCTGAACCAGTTAAGGACTGCTCCAGAAAGCCCAACCCAGTTATCCAGCCTGTACACCATGATCTATAGTATCAAACACAGCACTGAGATCCAGCAGAACCAGGACTGACACTAGACCAGAACCAGGACTGACACTAGACCACAACCAGGACTGATACTAGACCAGAACCAGGACTGACACTAGACCAGAACCAATTCTTTACCACCTTGACCAGAGCTGTTTCAGGGCTGTGGTGAGGTGGGAAATCGGACTGAATTTTATCAGTATGGTTTCATTTAAAGGCCCATTTCTGCTCCCTTATGTACAGAAATAGCTAAGTCCATTTCAGTTGTTGTCATCCGTCACCGTCCTCATACTTCCATGAATCTTTACGTTGCCATGGTTGTTAAGTCAATTTCTCCACTAGGGGGCAGTGTTGAGTTCAGAGTTCACTCTCGTGAGCCGATGTCAGTTTCAGACACCGTTTAGCAACGATAACGCATTGCCTTAAAGTTGTTCCCCCCCCCCCCCCCCCAAAACACCCTAAATACTGGTCTTTATTCAAAAGCTCGCACAATTTCTACAGTTATTGTCCTTGTCTTCATTCTTCTTCTGCTTCTTGTCCCCTTCCTGATTCTCTTCTTCTTCTCTGGTTTATTTCTTTCACTGATCACGTCAGCTATTCTGCTCAGCACTGCCCCCACGATTTCTGGTGGTATTGCTCCGTCTTCTGCTTCAAGCAATGGATAGCTAAGCTCCCTGAAAAGGGACCAAATTACGTTCTGTGTTAAGCATAAATGGGTCTTTAGATGTCATTAGGCTGGTTAAATAAAACTTTCTCAATAATCTTGGACATAAAAGAAGTTAGAGACAGGTCTATGGTTATTCATTATAAGGTCCTTTTCTTTAGGAGTGGCTTAATGGCAACTATTTTTAGTGACTGATACCAGTAAGAGATCACTTTCTACAGAGGTAAAAACTGTTTTTAAACAGTTGGATGGTATCATGTCCAGAGTGAACTGCTTAGGACGTTACAACTGGACTAAACCAGTTTAATCAGACAACCTGACACCAGTTCAGTTTATTTTATTTTAACGAATTCATGCAACATCACCTCACACTAGGCTTGTACAAAATTCAGAATTTAAGATTCAATTCACTGAATGAACTCCACCCCAAGGGGTGTTGGATTGAATTTGAACTGGAATTACAGGAAGTGTAATTGAATTCATTGCAATTCAGAGAAATTCATTCTTATCACATATCAGATTTGTAGGGGAAGCGTTAAATATTTTAATTTCAAAGCAATCAAATGAAACAATGTTTTAGTATGTAGCACCCATCTTAAGTAGCTAAATATTAACTCTTTGTTAATGTGGTAATAGTACTATGAGTGGGGCCCTGGGAACAATATTTAGGCTGGAAACCACTTTTAGTAAACAGGAGAAACCATTTCTAATTAGCATTTACTCTTTTAGACATATTTATAAGTTATTTTTATTATAGCGGTGCCTCCAGTTCTGTACAAAATATGTAAATTACTATGTCTTTCTTTAACTCAAAATAATAAACTATTCTGGTAACATTTTTTTTATATAAACGTGTGACCCGGACGCTGGTGGCAGGTAAGTGACGCTAAAGCTGTAGGTGAAGTAATTCCGGTGAGACAGCAGATTCAAACTAGGCGCGTCCAAATATTTATGCTTTCATTCAATTGTATTTGTGCCAGCCTAAATAAAATATTCTTTAAAGTAGGAAAATAGTGTCTTCACACTCTGGAGCACAGCGGGGAGGATTTGGCCAACCTGACAGATTTTATAGATCGTTGTTACAACAGAATCGTCATGGGGAAACCAAACAACACGTCCACCCCCTCCACCTCATCTAAGGCCAAGAGACAGCGAAATGAGGATTCACCTGGAGCTATTTCACCACCCGGGAACGGCACAATGGATGTTCTGATCTCTATAGATAAGAAAATTAGTAGTTTTGATGTCCGTTTGAGCCTGGTAGAAATTCTCCACAAGGAGTTCCAGGTGCTACATGAATCACTAGAATTCAGCCAGAAGCAGGTGGAAACTCTGGCTGTAGAAAATGTCGGTTTCAGAGAGTCGGTAAAATCCCTCACCGAGGGCTTAACCCGTCTCTCGGAGGAAAATAAGAAGATGAAGGAAACGGTGATCGATCTGCAGGCGTAGACCATCAGAGAGAATCTGGTATTTGCAGGGATTCCAGAGCAGACGGAGGAGGACCCCGAGACCACGGTGAAAAACTTCATGAAAACTCACCAGAAGCTCCTGGAGGAAAAGGTAAAAAGCATCTCCTTTCACAGAGTCCATCGGCTCGGTAGGAGGAAACCCGGGTCCAGCAGACCAAGACCTATTGTAGCGAAGTTCGTCAGCTTCAAACAGAAGGAGCAGGTGAAGAACCAGGGCCGCGAACTGAAGGGAACAAACTTCGAAGTAAATGACCAATATCCCAGAGAGATTCTGGACCGACGGAGAGTCCTGTTTGCCATAAGAAGAAAATCCATCCCTGAAGGCGCTTGCGCTGTCATCGCGGTGGAACAGAAAAAATCAGTAATGAGAGGGAAAATAATTTCCTTCTCTTCTCATAAGAAAAAGAAGGAAACTTTGAGATTTTCAGAGTTAGAACTCGGAATTAAATCCGACAAACAAGGAGAAAACAACCATCTCCTCTGTCAGAGATCCAGAAGGAAACATTAGCCACGACCCTGACAAGATAAATAACACTTTCAATGAATTCTATAAAACATTAGATAAATCACAACTAACTACAACGGATGACAATACCTGCCTTGGTGCATGATAGTCACAGGTTCCTCAGTTTGTTTTCCAGGTTTATCATAGGTCAAACTGATAACTGGTTTGGCTTCTTGTTTTGACTTTCTGGTTTTAGGACTTACGTGAGTTCTCAATTCCACATCAGTGTCTTCAGTTGCATCATTAGGATCTACTTCCGCATGTAAGGGCAGGTTTTCATCATCCTGTGCAATTTCAGATTTACCTTCCTCTCGCTCAGATTCACTTTCAAAGGTCCTGTATCAGGTCTGGTTGGTATGTAAAATTTTCTCTCATCATAATCAGTGGTTGGATACTCATAGACATATTCACTCTCAGACTCTGAGACTGAAAAATCATCATCAGATGTTTGATCTCTTTGGTCACATGTTCTTATCCTAAGAATATGTTGTCTCCTGGTAACTGGGGGTCTGACTCTTTCAGGTTGTACCGTAACCTGAATTCTGATCAGATAACCAATTGGCAGAAGATGATCCCTGTGTATAGTTTTCACACTTCCTGTTCCTTGTTCTGGCTTGATCTGGTACACAGGTAAGTTTGGTAACTTCTTGACCACGATATAAGGTATAGATTTCCATCTGTCTTGTAGTTTGTGGCTAACATTTCTCATCAGGACTCTGTCTCTTTCTCATTGAGGTTGGTCTCTCACTCGTTGATCATAGCGCAAATTGTTTCTCAGATGGTTCTTTGTTGCACTTTCGGTTGCTAGGTTGTAAACTTGTTGGAGTTCTTTTCTTATTTTGTCAACGTACTGTAGATGAGATGTCTCTGAATCACCCTTAAGAGCAACACCAAAACAGAGGTCAACAGGCAATCTGGCATTTCTTCCGAACATCAAATAGTAGTGAGAATATCCAGTAGACTCATTTTTTGTGCAGTTATACGCATGTACTAATTGACTGATTTGCTGACTTCAGTTTTGTTTCTTTACCTTTTCCAGAGTACCGAGCATTGAAAGAAGTGTTCTGGTGAAACGTTCCAGTTGCCCTTGTGGATGATACGGTGAAGTACATGACTTTTGGATGCCAAGCATGGACAAGAGTTCTTTTATAAGGCGGCTTTCAAAGTCTCGCCCTTGATCCGAGTGTATTCTGGCTGGTAGTCCGTAATGGACAAAGTATTTTTCCCATAATAATTTGGCAACTGTGACTGACTTTTGGTCTTTTGTAGGAAACACCTGGGTGTACCTTGTGTAATGATCATTTACTACTAGCGCAATGACAACTCCTTTGTTGTCTGGCTCTTTTTGAAAGAAATCAATCCAGTCTAGATCTAAGGGGCCACTACTTGTGATTTGATTCAATGGGGCTGACCATTGTTGGATAATTTTGCAAGAAACACAACATCCACGATTTTATGTACTTTTCCACATTAGTATTCATTTGAGGCTAATAGAAACAATCCTTGATCAGTTCTGTGGTTTTCTCCACACCAAGCTGTCCACATTCATCATGCAGCGATCTCATTACACTTGTTCAGTATCGCTCTGGTAGAACCAGTTGTTCGCTGACTGTGCCATTAGGCAATTGTCACTGTCTATACAGTATCTCATTTTTTAGTTTGAGTTTTGATCTTTCCCGATCCAGCAAAGTCACACCAGGTGGCAGGTTTTTTGATGGTGGTTGTCCAGTTCGACTGGTTTGTTTTACGGGACTGATGACTGTGTCAAGCTCTTGAGATGTTTGCAAGTCTTTGGGAGTTAACTGCTCCAACATAGTCACTCACAGGGAAAACGTAAGCTTCTGGGATCATCATGGGATGGAGGAACTCCAAGTTGCTTTACAAGCCTAACGAGGTCTTAGTAGTTTCATTTGCAGACTCTTTCTTACAAATGACTTTTATGGCAGAGGGTGAAACGTCTGTCCACCATTCAGTGGGAGTACTGACAGGATAATAGATTAGCATCTATGTTATGATGACCAGGACTATACTGAATGTGGAAATCGTAAGTGGCTAAAGCTGCAAGCCAGCAATGTCCGACAGCAATTCACTTTGCTGTAGTCAACACGTACGTTGACAGGTAGTTGTCGGTTCTAACTTCGCTCCGTAGAGGAAGTCATGAAATTTGTCTGTGGCTGCCCACTTCAGTGCTAAATACTAAAGTTAATGGACTGGGTAGTTTCGTTCTGACAGAGTTTTCATCTCGCAAAGGCAATGGGCTTAAGGCCCTCAGGGTACTCTTGGTTGAGCACAGCACCGACACCATTCATGCCAGCATCTACGTGCAAGACATAAGGTTTGGTGGGATCTGCAAATCCTAACACAGGGGCATTTGTCAGACAGTCAATGATCTGTTTAAAAGCTTGTTGACAGGATTGGTCCCAATGCTGTTTGAAGAGTTCAGATGGTTTGAGGTAACTCTTGGTTTGAGTTTTTGTTTGAGTTTTCCTAGTTTTCTGAGTAGGTGGATAGCCCTTAGTTAGCTCAGTTAGTGGACGGACAATGTTTGAGTAGTTTGTAATAAACCTGTGATAGTATCCATAAAACCAAAGGAACGAGTGAAGTGACTTGAGGTCTGTTGGCTCAGGCCAAGTTTTGACGACAGCAACTTTTGAGACCAAATTCCCCAAGATGATCTAAAACTTTTAGAAGACGTTGCTCATATTCTTCAAGCGTTCTGCCAAAGACTATTATGTCATCATGGTACACGATGACTTGGAGAAGATGCATGTCACCAACGGCTTTAATAATAATAATAATAATGATAATAAATTTTATTTCTTGGCGCCTTTCTACACCAAAGGTCACCGTACACAAAAGGAAAAATAAATAAATAAATAAATAAATAAATTACATAAGAGTTAAAAATAGATTAAAGATATTGATATAAGAATTACATAAAACAGTCAGTTACATGATTTCTAGGGAGTAGGCCAGTTTAAACAGGTGGGTTTTGAGTGCAGATGTGAATGATGGAAGAGAATCGATGTTCTGAATCTCAGGTGGGAGTGAGTTCCAGAGCTGTTGCTCTGCTCCCCATGGTAGAGAGATGGGCCGAGGGAACAGTAAGGTGAATGGAGGAGGATGACCTAAGAGCACAGGAGGGTGTGGCAATATGGAGGAGATCAAACAGATAAGGAGGGGCCAGATTGTGAATACCTTTGAAAGTAAGGACCAGTAACTTATAGTTGATTCTGTATTTTTTTGGGAGCCAGTGGGGACAGGGGAAATATGTTTAAAGGAAGAGGTGCGAGTCAGGATACGAGCAGCGGAGTTCTGGAGAAGCTGTAGTTTCTGAAGTGATTTTTTGGGAAGACCGAAGAGAAGTGAGTTACAGTAGTCGATGCGGCATGTGACAAGACTATGGATAAGGATTGCGGTAGCATGCGGAGTGAGTGATGAGCGTAGACGGTTGATATTACGAAGGTGGAAGTAAGCAGACCGAGTAATGCTCTTGAAATGATTACAGTTTGGAGGAGATGTAGATGATGGGTGTCGTCTGCATAGGAATGGAAGTTGATATTATATTTACAGAAAATGTAGCCAAGGGGGAGAAGATAAGTGATGAACATAAGGGGCTCAGGACTGATCCCTGGGGTACACCGGGCAAGACGGGGAGTGACTCTGAAGTGTGGACCTTGAGTTGAATAAACTGTTGGAGAGATATGAGGAAAACCAAGTGAGAGGAGTATGAGAAACACCAAGGGTTGCCAGTCTATTTTGGAGGATGCTGTGTGAGATGGTGTTGAATGCTGCGCTGAGATCTAAGAGGATGAGGATTGTGAGAAGACCAGAGTCAGCTGCCATCAGCAGGTCAATGGTGATTTTTAACAGAGCAGATTCTGTGCTGTGGAAAGGACAGAAGCCAAACTGGAATTGTTCGTAAAGGTTATTATTAGTGAGGTGTTTGTGTAGTTGAGAGGCGACAACCTTTTCGAGAATTTTAGAGATGAAGGGAAGATTAGAAATGGGACGAAGGTTATTAAAGGCAGACGGATCAGCACCAGGTTTTTTGATGATTGGAGTGACAGCAGCAATCTTGAAGGCTAGTGGAACATATCCGGAGGTGAGGGAGGAATGAATGACGGCAGTGATGTGTGGACCCAGTGAAGGGAGACAAGCTTTGACTAGGACTGTAGGAAGAGGGTCGAGCAGGCAGGTGGAAGGTTTGGATTTCTGAATCAGTTCAGAAATATCAGATGGGGATGGAAGAGTAAAATCTGAGAACGAGTGTGGGATAGAAAGAAATGGAGATAGAGGGTCTGCAATGGAGACAGCAGCTCCTCCAGTGGTAAGCTGTTGATGGATATTTGGGATTTTTGAGGTAAAGAAGGAAAAAAGGTATTTGCAGAAGTCAGCTGAGTAAAGACAAGGAGGGAACGAGTCCGGAGGTTTTGTGATATTATTAAACAGTGAAAAGAGAGATTTAGGATTTCCTTCATTAGAACAGATTAAGCCTGAATAGTTTGTGGATTTTGCTGAAGCAATACAGTCCTTATATAGAAGAATGTGGCTATTGTACATGTCCTTATGAATGGGTCCAGTTTTCTTGGCAAGGCGTTCAAGCCGGCGTCTTTTAGCTTTAAGTTGGCACTTTCCACTGCTGGTGGTGAATCATCGTAAGACCACCCCCCCTACCAGAGCCGCGAGGTTTAGACATGTAAACAAACTCAGGTGGAGTGGATGCATTGAGATGAATAAAGTCATTGGGCTGTTGCCACGTTTCAGTCAAACAGAGAAAATCCAACTTACAGTCCAAAATGAGATCCCCCTTGTTCGTAAAAGAATGGATGTTGAGCAGACCACAGTTGAGTGTGGTGACGGAGTTAGCAGAACTAGCCAAGCGGGCTAACACAGCATAATCAGCGGCACGGCAAATCCTCAGATTCCTGGCATTCACCCCACACCGACATAGTCGAGGAGAACAGGAGAGGCGGTGTTGGCCCACAAAGCCAGCGACAGGTACAAGGCAGACATCAGGAGGATCCAGGGCACCACGTAGGATCCAGATCCCAGTTGGGAAAATGATGAGAAGCGAGCCAGGGATGCCTTCAGCCTCACCAGATGACTACCGCGTTTGCGGGGGTGTTTCTGCCGTGGGAGGAGGGCTGACGCCCTGAACAGGTAAGCCGGAATACCCAATAGCAATGGGGGAGAGTTGTACAATGGCTATAGCAGAACATTGATGGAACTCCAGCATTGTACTGAAATTCTAGAAGAAACTGACGATTATACATCAGCAGAGATTCGGAAAGTTGGGAGCCCAGGCATAAGATCAGCAAAAACACAAACCACAGGGAGAGCAACAGACGAGCAGCCACGGACACAGGCACCATCTTTCATGTTCAATGGCTTTATGGCTTTCTCCATAAACCGCTGAAAAGTGGCAGGGACTCCTGTTATACCTTGCGGCATTCTTTCAAACTGATAGAATCCGAGGGGGCAGATAAAGCAGTTTTTTCCATATCCTCCTCGGACATGGCTATCTGATAGTGTCCACTCTGGAGGTCAAGGACTGAAAACCATTTACTGCCTGAAAGACAGTCTAAGGCATCATTGATTCAATTCATCGACACGATCACTCTCTGAAGGGAGTAGAATCGCTAAGACGGATACGAGAGAGAAAACATGCTGTCTCTCAGCTAGCTTTTGCTGTAGCCTTTCCTTCCACTCTTTGGGAACAGATGAATTACCAAAATCAAAGAGTTCTGGGTCTAAAGTACTCGTCTCAGACTCTAGAGCTTTAGGGTTCATGACTACATCTACTGCATGCATCTTGGCAATAACTGTGCCGGCTGGAATAGAGGTAGGTTTTTCTGACTCGTTATGTAAGAGGACTACAAAATGGTTCTCATCTATGTCACTCTCAGGAAGAACACCTGGCTGTACTAACACGCCAGATGGGAGTTGGGGCACGACTGGTGTCTCAACAAAGACAACATCTCTGGGCTCAGTAGCCTTCTGCTCTACTTTACAAGTGCCATAAAACTGTTCACCGGTAAGTGGCCTTGCCATTTCACTTGCCCTATGGAGTTGTCTGCTGCATGTGACATCAAAGACTGAGTTTGTATTTAGTCATAAACTGCTTGTATTCTCATAGAACTGACATTGCCTTCACTACCGCTATCTTTACACAACTGAAATAGGCGATGGAACAAAAAAGCCTTTGTACCAACAACTACAGGGGTTTTATGACCTTGTAGTCGCTCAGGACAGACAAGAGCAAGGATGTTGATGGGTCCTTTAACACCTGCTAGATCTTCGGGAAACTCCACTTCAACCACTACATACCCACAGTAAGGATATAACTCAGTTGATAATCCCCAGATAGCTAGGCTGAAAATGGGATATTGGTATATTGGCCTTGTACCAATCTTCAAAAATGATTGTTACTGTTGATCCAGAATCCATAAGACCATTGCATTAGATGTTATTTATTTTGATAGTCTGGAGGATGGACCAATAAGACCTTCAGGTATGTCTGCACTTTGGGTTGAGACTTTTGAACTATTTACTCGGGCAACACAATCATCTTGATCAGCTGCACTGGCTGTGTTGTCTTTGTGTTCATAACTGCTACTTTTGGCTGTCTTTTTAGCTTTTTAACTTTTGATCTTAACTCATGCATTTCTATCTGAACATTGAGTTGCTGACAGTCTGTTTCACTTTCTACCTGCACTGCATGAACATATTGCTGTTGGGCGGGTGTTTTGAACTTGAGTCTTGCTGCTTCACACTCCTCTTCTTCATGAATGTCTTTTATTAGGTTTACCACACCTTTCTCTCAGATTTAGCTGAAAAAGCATGACGTCTGATTCAGTTGCACCTTTAAGTAGTTGTAGTTAAGTAGTAGTTAAGTAGCTTTGTTGGCCTCATTGACTGGTAGACCATCTTTTTGCATTACGTTGTTCAGCATTCTTTCCAATCTGAGCAAGAAATCTGACAAACATTCACCTTGTCTTTGGTGCATAGCTCTGAATGTGAGAGAGAGTTCTTCTCCGGATTCTGAAGTTCCAAAGGTGTTTTCCAATGACTGTATGTAGTCTGCATGGCTTGCCATGGGATTAGCTGTGCGTACTGCTTGAATTATCTCCAAAGCTGGACCTTTGAGACTCTCAACAAACCCCTTTCATTTCTCTTTATCTAGACGTTCATACTCTTCAACCATGAAGCATAAAACATAACCAATGCATTTTTATTTACTCCCAATGAGTTTATATTTTGGCCTTTACAGTCTCAAATAAATATTTTAGACCGGGCTACAACTAAATGCAAGTATAATTTTTTTATTTTATTTTTATTTTATTATTTTTTTTCACACAATAAAAAGTATAGGTGTACATTCAAACACAGCCAAACATATGACGTGTGTGGCAGAAACCCAGTCAGGCTTATGCTACAAGCCACACCCCGAGACAGTTTTCTTTAACAGCTCACTTTGAGAAACAAACAATCTAAATCCGAAACAAAAATCACATTTACTCAGAAACATATGTAAAGTAAATAATTTAGTTCTAGTTTTGTAAGAATGAACTTGACTTTTACTAATAAAATAATTACTAAAGCTTTGAGAAGATTTACCATGCTTTATCTTAAAAAAAATATATACATATCTGATAAATATTAATATAATAAATATTTAACAGTTGTAATTTTAAAAAAAGAGGTGCGCTTGGTGCATCATGACTGGAAAATGTTGCTAAATGAACAAATGCTTTTTGTAACAATAATATTTTCCTTAAGTCGGTTGGAAAGTACTTTCCCATACAGTATTACAATACAATAAATATGGATATAATAAAGTATTATATAATGTCAAAATTACTGTATTATTTACATAACTTCTTACTTTTCTCAATATGCCAAGAGATTTGGTGACTTTATTGCAGACAAAACCAACTTGATCTCTCCATGAAAGTTTGTCATAGACCTGGACACCCAGAAATCGAACACTTGAAACTTTTGCAATTTCCTCATTTTGTAGATGAATTTTAACTTCTTCAGATTTTAAATTTATCTTTCTTGCAAATATAATAAAATTACATTTTTGTTAAATTTAATAATAACTTATTAGTTTTAAACCAAATAGAATATTTTAAAAGATCCTTATTTAATTTTTTATAAGAGTGCTCAGATCCCTGTAAGAGATTAAAAGGGTAGTGTCATCTGCAAATAACAGTGGAACAGTAGATGTAGTAACTGCAGCTAGATATATCAAAATAATAAAGGTCCTAATATGGATCCTTGAGGGACACCATATTGAATAAAATTTTTTCTAGATTCATAACTTTTAATAAATACATACTATTTTCTGTCGTTAACGTAATTGAATAACCGTTTATAAACATCTCCATAAAAACCATATCATTTATTCAACCATATTTCATGATGCACCATGTCAAAAGCTTTTGACAGATCTATAAACACACCTATTGGGTATTCATTATTGTTTAAAGCTGTGTAAATTCCATGTAAGTTCAGTAAGAGCCATATATGTTGAAAAGTTCTTACTGAATTCAAACTGATAATGACAAAAAATATTGTGTTCATTTAAATGTTTTATCATTTTTTGGTAAACTAATTTTTCTAAACTTTTAGAAAAACATGGTAAAATAGAAATAGGGTGATAATTGTTAAAGGATCTTGAATCACCAGATTTAAACAATGGAATGACTTTTGCAAGTTTTAAATCAGAAGGGATAATTCCTGTTTTTATTGATAATGTAAATATAAATGTTAAAGGCTTACTTAATGAAGTCAGTACTTCTTTAATTAAAGAAGCACTTACTCCATCATGTCCTGGAGCTGAGTTTTTCAGCTGTAAAATAATATCACTAACCTCCTTAATGTTAGGAGGATCAAAATGACTTCAAGGTGGGAAAGAACTCTTTATATAAATTAGTGGATTAACTTTGGTATTTTCTATCCTACTGGCTAAAGTGCCACCTACGCTTGAAAAGAAATTATTAAACTGACAAGCAATTTCATAAGGACCAATAACTGAAAATGTGTGATTTAATGTAGATAGTAAATTAATGAGCTGATCATAATTTTTTGGGAGACTGTGAATATTTAAATGCAAAATAGAGTACAATCATTTGATAATGAATCAATCAAAGAATTGAATTGCTCTTCATTATAATATTTGCAATACATGGGATTATCAATATCAGAAAAAAAGTTAATATCGGGGTCAAATTCTAAATTATGCACATCTTCCAAATAATTCTATCTATTAAAAGGTCAAAAGGATTAAATACCATAGTGTCGTCACATAATTTGCATTGTTATTTATAAACTTAAGCATCTGATTATCATCAACTGTGTTGAAAGGAAAGATAGAAGAGCATACTTCACAAAACCAAGAAAACCAAATATTAGTATCATTTTTAGAGATGGAAGTACATCTGAAATGAAAACTTGCTTTGCAGATGGAACAAGAAATATGTGAAGTCATCTTCTTTTGGCATTTAAAGCATTTGGAATTCTGGTTCATATCAGAAGTAGTTCTCACTCATATAATTTCAGACATTGTGATGCATCATACTCAAAGCAAAGGATGTTGCATTTCTACTCCCTTGTTGAATTTTTGGGAGGGGGGGTAATGAGCTTATCGAATCCCAAATAAGCAATTTATCCTCTTTACTTGCTTCTTTCACCACAGGAATAAGATCCTTTCGTTTTTTTCTGACAGCTTCGGAGTAATTTTCATTAACATAAATATTAATCCCTTTTAGGTGCTTCACTTTATCCAAGACAGCGGTCTTATCCTTAAAGCAAAGAAACTTTGCCACAATTGGTCTTGGTTTCCCATCTCTGGCAGATGGTCTTCCAGAGCGATAAGCCCGTTCTATTTCAATGTGCTTTTGGTCAAGTCCGAGGTTTTCATTCAAGATTTTTCTAATTTTAATCTCTGAGTCACTCCATTTTTCATTTTCGGACTCAGTGATTCCATCAAAGATCAAGTTTTTCTGACGAAAATGATTTTCCAAATAGTCAGCTTTGCCATTCATGATGTTAAGATTAGAGTTGACCATGTTTATGTCATCAGTAATGTTTTTAAGGTCATTGGATAGTTTTTTAGAAAGCAGTTGTACTTCCTCAACATCCTTTTGAGTGTACTGAAGACTTGCTTTATAGTCACATAGATCTTTCAGCATTCCATCCACTCTGGTGTTAAATGAATCCATAAGCATTTGTAGAAAGCCCTAATAAGTGCTTTCCTGCTGCTTTAATAAATCCACAAAGAAACTTTTTTGCTCCTCAAGCATTTGACGAACCTGAGTAGCAGTGACAAAGTCATCATTGTTTTTCATCTTTGGAGGCATGTTTTTAATCAAGATATGCTGATATTAGATCCAAACCATAAGGAGCTGAATCCTCTGTGTGGCAGATCACATGTCAAACTACTCCAAGCCTGATTGCTGTAGAAGTTAAATTCTCCATGAATATGATGGTAGATGACAATATAAAGTGATATTTTGTAAGATTTGTAAGAGGATTAACTTGATTTCAGATAGATTGTATCTTGGCCAGTCTCTCAGGTGAGCTTGGTGGCAGCCATCTTGAATCTTACTTTATTTAAGTACTTTACAGGACAACGCTGTTGCATCTAATGGTGTGGTTTCCATTTGTAGTGGAAATTGTCTCACCAACATGAACAGACATGGATGTGCTTTTACATGTTATTTTAAATATTGCTGTAATTACAAAAGCCAGTCTTATTTCACAACAGTGTAGTCTGAACTAAACATCTGAAATGTTTGGACAACCGCTCTGAAGACTTGGATAGAGCAAGGTATTCTGGAAATTAAGTGCTGTCCCATCAGTTTCTACAATTTGAAAGTTATTACAATTTCAATTATGTTTTATAGAGAAAGTTTTAATGTAGACTTGTTAAAAAAAAAAAGCCTGTTTACCATAACAGTGTTGTGTACATAAAGTCAATAGAATCTTGTAAGAACTTCATGTTGCACTCATACGTAATTCATACTGTAAAGCTTTTTTGTTAAATAGGCCTCAGTTATGTATTGTGAATTTCTTTGAATTTCATGGAATTCCATTCTACTTACTGCAATTCTGCTTCCTGTTTGCAATCTCTATTCAAATTCAAGAACTGAATTGGAATTTAGCTTAAATTCTCACTTTAGTTATTACTGAAGGCTGGTTCACACCAGTTCAAGACTGCAAGACTTGTTAGGTTCTGCACAGAACGCCTAGAAAGCTAAATGATCCACAGAGGATGCAATCTGCTCTGCCCTCCACCCAGCCCTCACCGACCTGGACAAGAAAGACTCATATGTGAGCATGCTGTTCATATACTTCAGTTCAGCATTCAGCACCATAATACCACAACACCTCATCTGCAACCTGGACAAACTGGGCCTCAGCACCTCCCTCTGCAGCTGGCTGCTGGACTATCTCAGTCAGAGACCACAAGCAGTACATGTCGGCAACAACACCTCAAGATGCACCACACTGAGCACAGGGGCTCCCTAAGGCTGTGTGCTCAGCCTCCTGCTCTTCACCCTGCTGACACACCACTGCACAACAACCTACAGCACAAATCACCTGGTGAAGTTTGAGGACAACACAACTCTCATCACCAAGGGCAACGAGACTCACTCAAGAAACAAGATGGATCTTCTGACCACATGGTGCAGAGACAGCAACCTCCTGCTTAACGTCAGCGAGATCAAGGACATTGTTATCAATTTTCAGAGAGACAACACCCAACACCCTCCACTGACCATCAATGGTGCTGCTGTGGGGAGAGCAGCACCAAATTCCTGGGGGTGCACATCAGTAAAGACCTGTCCTGGACCACCAACACTGGCGAGGAAAGCATCTGCTGCGCAAACTCAAGCGGGCAAGAGCCTCACCCCTCATCATGACCACGTTCTACAGAGGAACCAATGAGAGCATCCTTTCCAGCTGCATCGCTGTGTGGGCAGGAGCTGCATGACTACAACAGGAGAGCCCTGCAGCGCATAGTGAACACAGCTGGAAGAATCATTGGTGCACCACCCACTTCCCTGAAGGACATATACACCACCCGCCTACAGCTGGAAGGATCACTGGTGCACCACCTCCCTCCCTGAAGGACATATACACCACCCGTCTCACCCGCAAAGCCATCACAATGGTGAGCGATGCAAGCTGCCCTGCACACAACCTGTTCAGCCTCCTGCCCTCTGGTACAGGAGCCTCCGCTCCCGAACCACCAGACTCACCAACAGCTTCATGCACCAGGCGGTCAGGATGCTAAACGCTCTCCCCTCTCCACCCTCAGCCCCTTCCACCAGCTTTACACTTTATTTATTTTCACTGTGTAATGTGATTTTTACTGATAATATTTGAATAACAGTTTGAGTTGATTAGGAGAATGTTGCTTTGGAAGTTTGCTTTCCTGCCGTTTAGATATTTTAAGATGCATTCGTTTTCATTGACAGTTTTATCAGTTTGCAAAAATTTCAGTTTTTCTTTTTTCAGATATTTTTTGGACCTGTGCAATTTTTATTTTTATTTTTAATGGTTACTTCGGTGTTGAAATGTCCTGTCCTGTCTTCATGCGGGATGGTGGGAAATGTAATCTTGATTCCTTTGTATGTCTTGTACAAGTGAAGAAACTGGCAATAAAGCTGACTTTGACTTTGACTTTGAGAACCTAACAAGCTGTTGGGAAGTCCATTTCATTTGAATCAGGCGTGTTGGAGAAGGGAAACATCTAAATCCTGCATGATGGTAGACCTCGAGGACCAGGGTTGGTAAGCACTGGTCTACAGAACCTCTGAAACACCAGACGAGTTTCAGACACTGAACCGATGTTTAAATTGGCTTCTGTGGCTTCTGACTTAGACCTCTAGTAGCAGCCCTAAACCAGCACCAGAGCCACTCTGGTTGAAATTTGGACATTATTCTGTAACCAAACTGACTCATTTGGATCAGTCAGTCCAAAGTATAACACAGAATTTGTGGGTCCGGTCTCCCACAGTTAGACTCTGCTGGTGTGTTGTGCAGTGAATGTAGAATTTACCCGGTCCTGGCGAAGTTGGTCCAGTATGCGATCATGTACTCAGACAGGTCTCGGTGTCGGGGGAAGTAGATCAGGGAGAGGGAGAACGGTTTACCGAACAGGTACTGCAGATCCTCGGCATGCTCAGCCTCCACCCACCGCGGGAAACCAGGGATCCTGGTCTTCATGTTGAACAGGTACGAGTAGGTACGGGCACCACTAGGGGACAAGCATAACCACAGGTGAGTTCTGGAGGTTGGGTCTGACATTTGCAGAAAGACGTATTGTGTCACTTCCTGTGTACCTAGCTTGTTTGCTCTGCACCACTAGCCCTGTTAGCTGCACATGGAAATTGTCTCCACTGGTTGTCCTTTCCACACCATGTGTCAGTTATCACACTCTGCTTTACCGTTTCTGGGTTCGTTCCTCATTATCCACTAAGTTTAAAGCACTTTCCTTAAGTTTTCTGTATTAGCATGGCTGCTAGCTCTCTTCTCTGTCTCCTGCCTTCTCTTGTTCAATGCATCAGATGTTCAGCTACTCCTCCTCCCCTTTGTTCGTAGCTTTGGAGGCAAGGCTCTACAAAGGGGGGATCAGTAAAGTAATCCTAGGAACAGGTTCTGCAAGTTGGATGATGGTCAGGTGGAAGATAAGCCTTTAAGCCCCTGGCTCACTACCAACCTGCCCACGTTTCTAACAGATGTTCCCCACTCAGCGAGACACCTGCTGGTAATTGGCAGCTCTATAGTCAGAAATGTGGCATTAGAGATACCAAGAACCACAGTCAAATGCATTCCGGGGGCCAGAGCGGGCAACGCAGAATTTTATCTGAAGTTGCTGGCTAAGGATAGACGTAAATACAATAAGGTTGTAATTCAGGAAACCAGGTTACGCCAATCTGAGCTCAGTAAAGATAATATTGCTTCCATGTGGGACTTTGCTAAAACCATGTGGGCCTCCGTAGTTTTCTCTGGACCCCTGCCAGATCTGACCAGCATGACACGTTTAGCTGGAGACAATTAAAAAAAGAGTAGTTGTTTTGTTGTTTTAAATTAGTAAGTTATGTGAAGTTGTTCCAGCAAAGTTTTTCAAGTTCTGACTGGATGGAAACCAGATATTTGCCAGATTTCTGCCTCTGAATGTGCACCTGGCTTCTGGACCAGTCAGATCTGACCTGGAGTTGTTGGCGTGGAGCTGTAGGGCGATCTGAGTGGGAACGAGGAACAGGAAGTCGGTCTCTATGTCAGCCACCGTCTTCTTCACCACCGCGGGCTCTGGAAATGAGCCCCAGTGAACAGAGTAGACACTGAGAGCCGAGGGGACGGCGGCGTTCCCTTTCTCTTTGGTCAGACCTGCCAGCAGACCTCTCACCTGTTCTCTGAGGAGGAAACAGGACCAGGTTTGACGTCACAAACCACCTGAAGCACTTTATAACACTAACAGTCTTTATCAAATCAAACCAAACTTTATTTACAAAGCACTTTTATACAAAAAAACAGCACAAAGTGCTTTACATCATAAAAATACAATATATAAAACCTTCAGACATGAGTATAAACAAAGTTCACACACACCTGATCATGCGCTCACATACATCACACACATACAACCGGGGGTGCAACTACCTATTTTCTGAGGGGTATGCGGACACATCAATGTGTATCAATATGTATTAGAAAATCAATCTACAGATTTAACAAAAGTTTTTTTTTTTTGGTAACTGACATGTCTGCGCCCTCCTCTCGGGTACGCTCCAGGTCACCAGACTACTGATCACTGGTCACACACTACAATACCCATCATCCCTCAGCATCTGACATCTTGGACACACATGATACGGATCCTAATCTTCATCAGCTTCATTAGCATCACCTGTTCATCTCCCTATATAAGCTTCACCCCCGAACTGTCACATTGTGTGTTATTGAATCGCATTCAGTATCTATAGTGCTTTCTAGTGTATGTCTTTGAGACTTTATTAAAGTCTGCTTACTTCTTACTTGCAATTGTGTCCGGCTTCTCCTTGGAGTATCCTGACAGTAACTCATCCATCACTCCCAAGTTCTAAATTTGATCTGCTTTATGATTCATCATCTTGTTAAATTTGATAATTGTCTGAACAATCAAACAACCACAAATAAGTTTCTTCATATTTTCTGTCTTGATCTGTTATATTGTAAATACTGATCAGAGACCTGTTTCAGAATGGAGGTTTAACAAACTGGGTTGGTTTTGAGACAGGAAGTAAAAACTCATTTCAGCAGCTCACTTGTTCATTTAACTCTGAGTTGAACCACTCTGGATGAAAAGACACCATCAGTGGAAAACTGAGAAGTAGCTGGACAGCATCCTCGTGGCAACTTTAGCAAAAAGTAGTTTATTCAGATGTACTGCTTTTATAGTAAAACTGAGGCAGTTTACTCTAATTTTACTTTTTATATACTGTATTTTATATACTTAAGAATAGTATAGTGAGGTATACTTGGCTAGAGTATAAACAAAAGTCAAAGACTAAGTATTTTAGTACTACAACTTACATTTATACTTTAATACTAAAGCTTGTACTTGCTACAGAATAAGGTCAAGTCATTGACTCGTGATTCCCTTTGCAAAAAGTCAAATACTTGAAGTTTATTTTATTACGCTTGAGTATAACTTTAAGTATACTATGGACTGTTCTACTTGTTGTGTACTGACTCTGCTCACACTGACTTAATAATTCTTTTAACTAAAATGGAACATTTTAAGTTCATAAAGTATACTCAAAGTATACTTCAATAAACTAAAATGTGGATTAGAAGTATAAAACTACTTCAGTGGCAGTCTATAGCCTAGATGAGTGTACTTGAAAGTATACTTTTGAACTTCATATGATCCTATAAAAATTTGTAAAACGCAAATAGAAATAGAAATACTAGAACATCAGTTAAAGGTCGGTTGTGGCACAAATTGATGATCAAATGTCCTGCAGGACAAAAACTGCAGTTCTTGCTGCATTTAGCATGAAAAGGGATTTATAAATAAATATTGTAAAATATAAATTTGAATTTGAAAATGGTAAAATCCTAAATTGCATACCCACATACAGAAAACAGGAACATTAAATAATATTTTTCTTTATATGACTGATTATTTAGAAGTAATTACTACATACAGAGTTCATGGTGGTTCTTCATTCCACTGCATCCATGCAAGCATCAACAAATGGCTGTCATGGAAACGCGCTGCGCATCATCATTAATGTACAGAAAACTGCTACTCGCAGAAATAAACCGGAGTACAATACAAACATTTTGGGATTTTTGTTAGAAGAATTTTGGAAAGTAAAATAAGGGCTGAGCATATTATTCAGATAAATAATGGAACACAGGGAGAGTCGAAAGTGTTCAAACAGAAAATCATCAGGATTACATATCTAAACCAGGTCAGACTTCCAGTGAATGATTTGATGTCGATTTTCAAAACATAAAAAGAGAGACATCACGTCTGATCAGCGATTTAGTTCAATCTGAATGTGTAGCTGAAGAGGAGAAACTCAGAGTTACTGGGTCTAAACCTGCCACCGAGCAGGTTAGGTTCACAGAGTCTGTTACCAAGCTAACTGACTCAGAGTCCAGCTGAACTCATTCTGTGAAACGGAAAACTCAGTTTCCTTTAATTCTCTGCATCAAATAACTCAGAGTTTTGACTAAACCCACTTTCTGGAAATAGGTCCCGGTTGCATGACAACAGAAACCTGTTGTTTTACAAAAACTAGCTAGCCAAAGCTAACCTGAATATTTACAAGCGTCCGCAAACAGAAGCTCAAGCTACAATTGACACAATGTACCTGCTGTCTCTCAACCACTTAGAAATTGATTTTCATCCTAACAAAATCTTTCTTCTCTTCCGCTTCCTATTTTGAGCCCCTGACTTTTTTGTCTGTTCATCTTTATCTCCAGATCGATGACAAGATGATTCAAATGAAAACACTCACTCTCCAGCGCACACTCCCCCTTACGGAGCCCCCCAGGGGACACAGATAATTTTTTTCTTTTGTGTTAGTACGCAATACTTTTGCATGGTAACGCAAGAGTATTGTGTTCCTTCGCAAAAAAGGGATGGTCCGAGAGAGAACACAGCCTGTTAAAGCCGTTTTGCTCAGTTTCTTTAGGTGTTTCTGGTCTGCATCTGTCCCTCTCAGCATTAAGTCAACATAGCACGCACATCTGACAATGATTTTATTTCCACGTTAACAGAGGAAGTGTGTTGTTGTAACTACTGCTTTAACTGATTAATTACAAGTGCAGACAAATAGCTTTGCTGTAATCAGAAATGGTATTAAGCTTTACTGTTTTGGCTGCTTGTGTTAAGACTGTAAAGTCAGATTGATACGATTTATTGGTAATTTATTAGGCCTAAATAAACTCCAATTTCCATTCATTTTCATAACTGAATTATTAACAGCTTATTATTAAGATGGTGTTAGGGTAATTATGGCTCAAAAAAGGTAATTTAATCTTCTTTATTTACACTATTTCATCTGCATTTTGCCTCAGAAGCAACATCTGACCACTGCAACGTGTCGTTCATCAGCTATTATTCACAGGAAACCTGACGGACCTGACATCTGCTAGGTTACCTGCCGCCCGGTGGGCTCTATGTGAGAGCATACCACTTCCTCATCACTGTTGTCGGTGTTTTGGGTCCATTTAGTAGCTGTCTCTTTTTTGGGAATGCAAAAGTATTACATGCTAACGCAAAAGTTTTGCGTGCTAACACAAAAGTATTGCGCGCTAACGCAAAAGTATTGCTTACTAATGCAAAAGTATTGCGCGCAAACGTAAAAGTATTGCTTGCTAACGCAAAAGTATTGCGCACTAACGTAAAAGTATTGCGCACTAACGTAAAAGTATTGCTCGCTAACATAAAAGTATTGCGTGCTAACGCAAAAGAAAAAAATTATCCGTTACCCCTGGGGGGCTCCGTAACCCCTAGACCACACTGGAGCATCTAGCATTTAGAGGGAGTGAGAGAACAATGAGCAAGGGTTCCTAATGAGGAACGTGCTTCTGTTATTGAGGATCATATAATTTACACATGCCCAAAAGCTGTTATATGCAGAAAATGCATATTTTTAATAATTTTCCCCCCTTTCTTTGGCGGCCCCCTGGTGCAGTTCCCCTATACGCCGCATATATTGCATACCCACTTTTTTCGCCACTCCATCGAACCCCCACCCCTCCCCCATCTCTCTGCACCAACATAAACTTCTAGTTTCTGTCTCTTTATCTGAAACATCAACATAAAAACAAATCTAGAGATAAACGTGGAAATAAAAGTCAGGCCTGAGACTGAGGTGTGGAAGCCATATCTTGGGGATCCATCCACACCAGGACCTGCTTCACCAAGGACCACAGATGGTGTCACCATAGGAAACCGCCGAGATCAGCCGGGCCGAGGCCCCACCACAGCCAGGGCTGCAGAGCAGGAACCCCCCCACCCCCCCCCCCCCAAAACCACATGACCAGGGCGATCTCCACAGCAATGACCTGCAGACCGAGTACACATCGTCCCGATGTGGAGGATCCCCATGAGAAAAACACTGGAGTTAAAAAATTAAAACACAAAAGAAATAAACCGAAAAAGAATAAGAACCATAAACATAAAATAGTAAGTACATAATAAGTAAGTAAAATACAGATATGAAAAATGAAAAATAAACAGATCAAAATGGAGATAAAACTTTATGTAAAAGACTCTTAGAAAGAAAGCGTTTAGATCCAAACTTCACCTTTCTGGACTCTAAAACTCGATTTAAAAATAAAGTCAGTAAATTCGGCTTGTCTTGTTCTACTTCTGTACTCACACAGTTGTGTTGGCTTTTTTGCTGTTGATGGAAGGAACATCAACCCCAGCGAAAATGTGCCCGTCCATGCTGTTGACGCCGGCCAGGTAATCAAACTGGGCTGCATTGTGAAACAGTTTACTGGGCTCATCTGGGATGAAATCCCCATCGATGACCGGAGCAAGCTCCAGCATGTCCATAACCACACCTGCAGAGGCCATAAAGACAGAACAGCTTCACCACATGTGTGCTGGTGTGTATCTGCAGGTAATCAGTGAAGCCTAGATGCATGTGTCAGTAAGGGGCCTAAATTAAACTACTGAGCACCAGGTGGAGACTTTATACTGTTTTGTTGTTGGTGGATTCTTCAGATAATCCAGAATGGCTTTTTACCTCTTTCTGCAGTGTACGTTTCTTTATTTCTGTTTACTTAATTTATTTTTATTCTCTGCAAATGAACTAAACTACAACTAAAACTAAACTAAACTTAACTAAACTAAAACTGAACTAAATTAAAACAAAAATGTAATGAAATAAAATAAAATAAAAACTAAAACTAAACAAAATTAAAACTAAAATTAAATAAAATAAAGTAAAAAATGAAACTAAACTAAATTAAAACTAAAATTAACCCAAACTAAAACTAAACTAAACTTAACTTAACTTTGCCCTTAAGTTTAACTTTAACTTAAGGGCAAAGATGTGTTTCTCTTCTGACCTTTTCCCAGAATAAGCATCACATCGATTTTTCCTGCCATGGTCAGGCCGACTGGGTCGCTTATCTTCAGACATGTCAGCATCTCATCTTCATCCGGTCTCATGCATCCAACTTTGCGAGCAATCTGTGGAAAGAAATAACGAGAGCAAAGTGTCTTCCTACAGCTCTCTGCAAGGGTTTCATCTCAACCTGGGATTTTATTTCACACCTCTGACAACATGAAATCCAGAAACCAGCTGCCATCAGGTGTGTTTGTCCTCCACCCATTTAAATTCACTGAAGCAGAAAACAAATGCACCCAAGGAAACTGGTGACCTCAAACCAGAGCTGATCATGAAAGTTTAGTGCAGCAGAGCATCTGCAGACCTTCTTCATGAGGGCCATAGGGTTCTTCTGCAGGGCCCAGGGGCTGAGGGCCACGCCACCCTGAGTGATCGCTCTGCGGAACAACCCTTTACTGTAGGGAGACAGCATCTGACACACAAAGGTGGACACAGACGTTATGAGACTTGTGTGGGCCTGAAAAAAACAAGAAAAATTGGCTCCTCTAAAACATAAAGATCCTGATTTTGAATCAGGCCTGGACTTGAGTCCGAGGATTTGATGAAGTTAACCTCTCACCTGGAAGCTGACGCTGGCAGCTCCAGCTGATTGGCCGAAGATGGTGATGTTGTCTGGGTTTCCTCCGAATGCCTCGATGTTCCTGCAGACCCAGGAAATGGCAGCATGCTGGTCCCACAGACCGTAGTTACCTGAGGTTGACCAGGATGTCACCTGGTTAATGTCTTGTTATGACAGCTTCAGGACCTCAGGAACTTATGTGTACAAATGTGCATTAAAATGAATCTCCTGCACAAAGATCTATTTGCAGATTTAAGACATTTGATTGAAAAGATTAACAAAATTAACCTATAACAGAGAAATAGCATTTTCACCTGACCTCATGCTATAACTTTACACAATGAAAAGACTTCATTCAATTCTGGTTACCTAACACATTACCCCTTCAGATTCATTTTAAACATCCCACAAGCCACATGGCCCAACAGGAAGTTTCATTAGTTGGATCTTCTAAAAGCCATGGGAAGACAAAAACTGAGTTATCGCATTCATTTTTTGTATTTTTTATTGTATTTTAACTATGAATGAGGAGGAAAATCTCAACCCACCATCCTGTTACTAAAACTGGACCGTACTTTTCATTTCTTTGCCTTAAAAAGAATACTAATGTTTGGTAATGTGCTCAGTTTCTACCTGCTCTTAGCAAAGATGTTTATCATGCACTTGATAACTCTATTAAAAACTCATATGAAAAGTATTGGGATTTAGTATCATTAACAGGACTGAGCATCAGTAACCGGACTGAGTATCAGTAACTGGACTTAGTATTGGTTGGTGGTTTTTAGGTCAGAGTCCATCACTAAACCCAGATTTCTGGCCTGCTTGGTGGTTTCTAGATCTGACTCCATCACTAAACCCATATTTCTGGCCTGATTGGTGGTTTTTAGATCTGAGTCCATCACTAGACCCAGATTTCTAGCCTGGTTGGTGGTTTTTAGGTCTGAGTCCATCACTAGACCCACATTTCTGGCTTGGTTGGTGGTTTTTAGGTCTGAGTCCATCACTAGACCCAGACTACTGGCCTGCTTGGTGGTTTTTAGGTCTGAGTCCATCACAAGACCCATATTTATGGCCTGGTTGGGGGCCTTTAAGTTCTGAGTCCATCACTAGACCTAGATTTCTGGCATGGTTGGTGGTTTTTAGGTCTGAGTCTATCACTGCACCCAGATTTCTGGCCTGGTTGGTGCGGCCTTGTTTGTGGTTTTTAGTTCTGACTCCAACACTAGACCTAGATTTCTGGCCTGATTGGTGATTTTTAGATCTGACTCCATCACTACACCAAGATTTCTGGCCTGGTTTGTGGTTTTTAGGTCTGAGTCCATCAGTACACCCATATTTCTGGCCTGGTTGGTGGTTTTTAGGTCTGAGTCCATCACAAGACCCATATTTCTGGCCTGGTTGGGGGTTTTTAAGGTCTGAGTCCATCACTAGACCTAGATTTCTGGCCAGTGACAGGGATGAACTGAAGATCCCCGTGAGGACTCTTGCAAGTTGGTCTGCACAGGTAAGAAGCACTATTCCAAGCATGACATCTGGTCCAGCACCTTTCCGCAGATTTACCGCCTTCAGTGCACACCTCAACTGATGTTCCTGGAGACTGAAAGACTGGGGGCTGGAAGGTTGATGAGGCACCAGTGGTGTGACTGCTCTCGATGACTCAAAGTGGGCGAAGAAGCTGTTAAGTTCATCCGCTTATGAGGCATTTGCATTGACCTTTGCCGGCAAATTGTCTTTATATTTTGTCAGCTGCTGGATCCCTTGCCAGATCCGCCATGGTCATTATTGTCAAGATGAGATTCTACTTTCCTCTTATACTCCACCTTCGCTGCCCTGATACCTCTCCTCAGGTTGGACCTGGCTATGTTGTATAAAGCTTTGTCCCATGATTGTTTTCTCATCCTCAGTCTCCCAGCACCTGCAAAGGCTGGAGGTTGTTCTTGACCGTCTACAAAGGGAAGGTCTGAACTGGAGAAGTTCATGTTCTTTTAACAGGAAGTTGGCTATTTGTGGCATGTGATTTCAGACCCTCCAAGACTGAGGCAGTAGACAAATGGCCGAAAACCCACCAAGTGCCTGAGCTGCACTCATTTTTGGGTACCTCTAAGATTTTCCTCCGACATAAAGCAGTGGATCCAAGAGTGCGAGCTCTGTCAAGTAGCTAAGAACCACTGGATGGCACCTCAGAGCTACATGGGTCATTTATTGGCATCCAGGCCAAATGAGATTGTGGCCATTGACTTCACACTGTTATATCCTTCCCATAGCAGGCTGGAAACATCCTTGTAATGACAAATGTATGTTCAGTAAATACACCGTGGCCGTTCTGACCCGGGGTCAGAGGGCATCCAGTGTTGCTCAGGTTTTGCTGACCGAGTGGTTCTTTAAGTTCGGGGTTCCGAGCCATATTAACTCGAATCAAGGCAGGAGCTTTGAGAGTGCTCTAAACAGACAACTTTGTTATTTATATGGCATGGTAAAATCATGAATTACCTCATACCAACCAGAAGGTAACAGACAATGCAAGTGCTTCAGCCGCACTCTCCATAACCTTTTGCTTAACTTGCCAGTATCCCATAAATAGGACAGGGTGTCCTGCCAAGGTACTGGGGAGTCATCTTTTCTGCTTATGTTTGGGCGTGATCCTCACTGCCCCGTAGATTTCCTGCTGGGTTGTTGTCACATCCACACCTGGCTCTGCTGCGGACATACCCACTCCAGCCAGGCATCATCGTAGTCAATCCCCAGAATACTAATCAGTTACACCTGTTTGCAATCAAGCCACCAGGCTTCATATATCCCTGTTCTCCACTCAGTCCTTGTCTGACCTCGTTTCTATGCTGATGGACTTTCCTTCTTGCTCTTTGTCCCGACTTCCCCAGCTCCACTTCTGGACTCTAGTTTGACGCCCAAGTTTCTTCTGTTCCGTAAGCTCTCTGTGGACTACTAGTATTGAAATAAATCCTGTCATAAACTCTGCCTTGTCTCTGTGAGGTCCTTCTTAAAACAGAAGGTCCGACCTGATAGAAAAGAACAACGGATGAATTTCTCCACTCACCACAGACAGCTCTTCTCACCCATTTCCCAGTGAGCCTGGAACCATCACTCTGCCTCCAACTCTCTGCTCAAGATGACACTATCGGATTGGAGAAATTCATTCAAACTGCCATTCAGGTTGCTCACCAGAGGGAGAGCTGCTTCCGGGATCTACCATCAACCTCTGCTACCTACTGCTGATGGGTCAGAACCCATGCAGGTGGATTCTGTGCGCCGCGGAGCGCCATCGACACCTCACAAGTGGCCTTTGTCTTTACTGTGGCCAGACCGGCCACTGTATTGACACTTGCGCTGTTCGACCCCCACATCCTCGGGTGAGTCTGGCATCAGCATTTTCTATTTCTGCAAAACCCCTTACAATACCTGTCACTTTGTGGTCATCCTGTGGTTCTCTGACAGTCACGGCCCTCCTCGATTCCAGGTCCGAGGGGAACTTCATCTCTGGCTCCCTAAAACCCAGACTTCAGATTCGATGCCATCGCTGCCCGTTTCCTCTCAGCATCCAGACCATCAGAGGCAAAAAACTCACCCAGCAATCCATACACTTACAGACACCACCAGTCTGTCTTGGTGTCAGCTGTCTCCACAGAGAGGATATTCAACTGTTGGTGTTGGATCACGCACAAGTTGATATTATTCTCGGACGACCATGGTTAGAACATCATGCTCCCATTCTATCTTGGAAAACTGGAGAAATCTTACCGTGGGGTTCTGACTGTTGTCCAAACTGTTTTCCCCATCTACCACAACCTACTAGAATCACCGTAAGTGCTACCACAATTGAAAGCCCAGACATCCACTCGATACAAACTATTCCCAGTGAATATGTTTCATCCCAGGATATTTTTTGTCCCCGCCAAGCAGCTCAATTACCACCTCATCATCCCTGGGACTGTGCTATAGAGCTGCTGCCCGGAGGTAAACTTCCAGCTGGTCGCATATATCCCTTATCCATTCCTGAAACTGAAGCCATGGAACAATATATAACTGAAGCACAAGCTCATCTGACCCTCCACGTCACCAGCCGCATCTAGCTTTTTCTTTATAGAGAAGAAGGACAGTGGACTGAGACCCTGTATCGACTACAGATCCCTGAACTAGATAACTGTGAAATTCAAATATCCCCTTCCGTTGGTTCCTGCCACCCTGGAAACCATGAGAGGTGCTACAGTATTCTCCAAATTAGATCTCCATAGTGCCTATAACCTCATTCGGATCCGTCAATGTGATGAATGGAAAACGGCTTTCGTGACACCTACTGGCCACTATGAGGATCTGGTCATGCCTACGGGCTTGCTAACGCCCCCTCAGTCTTTAAAGGGTTCATGAATGAGATCTTCAGAGACATGATCAACCGCTTCCCCATTGTTTAGATTGACGATATTCTCATCTTCTTCCCAGACCTCCTGACACATATCCGCCATGTACAACAAGTACTGGAACAACTCAGAGCCCATCATCTGTTCTTGAAGGCTGAAAAGTGCTCATTTCATCAGACGACTGTCAACTTCCTGGGTTATATGGTAGGACCTGATGATGTGAAAATGGACAACAGCAAGGTACAAACAATATTAGACTGGTCCAAACCCGACACAGTCAAAGCCCTATAACGTTTTCTGGGGTTTGCTAACTTTTACAGACGATTCATTCAGAACTACAGCATCTTGGCCAGCCCCCTCACCTCCCTGCTCCAAAAGGCACCTCGCACTCTTTCCTGGTCTCCTGAGGCAGACTCTGCCTTCAATTCCCTGAAACATGCCTTTACGGCTGCACCCATTCTACAGCATCCAAATCCAGTATTACCTTTCTGCGTTGAAGTCGCTGCTTCCACCTCAGGTGTAGGCGCTGTCTTGTTGCAGAGGTCTGGAAATCTTCCCCGCCTTCGTCCTTGTGCCTTTTACTCCAAGAAGCTCAGCCCAGGGGAACAAAATTATGATGTCGGTAATCGCGAATTGTTGGCCATCAAACTCGCCCTCAAAGAATGGAGACACTGGCTGGAGGGAGCACAACATCCTTTTGAAGTTTTCACTGATCACAAGAACCTGGCTTATATCCGTGAAGCAAAATGACTGAATCCCCGACAAGCAAGGTGGGCCCTCTTCTTTACACGATTCCATTTTAACATCACTTATGTTCCAGGATCTAAGAATCGGACAGCCGACGCACTATCCAGACTCCATTAACCGGCAGAACAACCTGATGAGCCTGAGTCCATCTTACCATCAGAGTTAGTGATTGGCGCCATTCAGTGGACCCTGGATGAACAAATCCAAGAGGCATTAACTGACCATCCTGCACCACCTGATGCTCCTCCCAGTCGACTGTTTGTTCCCCCCAATCTGCGGCTCTCCCGCATAGAATCCGCACACGCAAGTCGCGGTACGGGTCATCCGGGTACTCAAGCCATGTTGGCGTTATTACAACCACAATACTGGTGGCCTGGAATGTCAATCTAAGTGGACCAATTTATTTCGGGATGTGCAGCCTGTGCTCAGGCCAAGAGCCCTCGGCAGCTTCCCGCAGGAAAACTACAGCATCTTCCGATCCCCCAGAGACCCTGGTCCCATCTGGCAGCTGATTACCTTACAGACTTGCCAGCATCTCAAGGTAAAACCTGTGTTTTGTTGGTGGTGGATAGGTTCTCTAAAGCATGTAAATTGATACCATTCTCCAGTATTCCCTCAGCGGCGGATACAGCCAGAGGCATCTTTGAACAGGTTTCCCGAAACTTTGGACTCCCAGAGGACATTGTCTCGGACCGAGGGCCCCAGTTTATATCCTGGTTTTGGAGGTCCTTTCTTCGTCTGCTAGGAGTGAATGTCAGTTTGTCTTCAGGATATCATCCCCAGGCTAATGGACAAGCTGAACATAAGATCCAGGAAGTAACCCGTTTCCTCCGTACCTTCTGCCATGAGCACTCGCTGGAGTGAATTCCTGCCATGGGCTGAATATGCGCAAAACTCCCTTGGTCAGGCATCCACATGCCTGACTCCTTTCGAGTGTTTTCTAGGTCATCAACCTCCGCTCTTCCCCTGGAATGGGGAAGGATCCAATATGCCAGCAGTTGATGACTGACGTAGCGAACGGGTATGGAGCCAGGCTCATCAACATCTGCAGCGGGCTGTCCGGCGCTACACAGAACAGGCTGATCAACGACGGTCTAAGGAACCTACCTTTGCAGTTGGAGATATGGTGTGGCTGTCAACTAGGTATATTCAATCTCGCCACTCCTGCCGTAAGTTGAGTCCCAGATGCATCGGCCCATTCAAGATCATCACGCAGATAAGTCCTGTTTTATATCGGCTAGAATTACAAGCCTCCTATAAAATTCATCCAGTCTTTCATGTATCACTTCTAAAGCCTTACCTATTCTTCCTCTTCCCTCAGAGTCAGGTGCGGCGGCGATTCCCCCTCCTCCACCTCCTCTTCCTCTGGATACAGAGGATGGGTCTGTTTACGCCATCCGGGGCATCCTGGACTCTAGGCAGCGACGGGGACGTCTGGAGTACTTGACCGACTAGGAGGGCTACGGACCTGAGGAGCGGTCTTGGGTGCCCCGGCGGGGCGTTCTGGACCCGTTCATGCTCAGAGATTTCCATCAAGAGCATCCCGGTCGGCCTCGCCCCCGTGGCTGGTCCCGTTGTTGCCCCAGAGTGGCTCGTGGAGGGGGGGGGTACTGTCACATCTGCACCTGGCTCTGCTGCGGACACATCCATTCCAGCCAGACATCTTCGTAGAATACTAATCAGTTACACCTGTTTGTAATCTAGCCACCAGGCTTCATATATCCCAGTTCTCCACTCAGTCCTTGTTGGACCTCGTTTCTATGCTGATGAACTTTCCTTCTTGCTCTTTCCCGTTCCCGACTTCCCCAGCTCCACTCCTGGACTCTAGTTTGACGCCCAAGTTTCTTCTGTTCCTGTGGACTACTGGTATTGGAATAAATCCTGTCATAAACTCTGCCTTGTCTCTGTGAGGTCCTTCTTAAAACAGTTGTGTTGTAGACCCAGATGTCTGTCCCACTGCCTTCAGAACATGTTGACGAACCCCTGGGGGATGAGTCAGGGCTATTGGTCCCAGACATCAGGATTACCTGGTCCCCCCACCCCAGACTCTGGGAAATAGTCAGCCTGTTCCTGAGGTCTTTACAGTAGCCCCCTCAGTCAAACAGCCATATTAAACATGCCATCCATCTTTGTAGTGTACCACCTGCCCAAGGACGGGGCACCATCTCCCACCATCTCCCTAGATCTGGTGGTCAGGAGGTTGATGTTTCAGATCCCCCACTGCTACAAGACAAGCCACACCCACACTTTTCCCAGATTCTGTTTTTAAACTCATCCTGCTTCCTGCACCTACATGGCTGCTCTAGAGGATCTCTGGTCATCTCTGTGCAGCAGCTGCTTCCTCCCTCTCCTCTCATTTTGTTCCATGAATCATGACGGCTGTCGGTGATCAGCTGATCGGCTTTTCTCTGATGTTGCATTTGTTTATAGCTCAACTGAAAAAAGACAACTTATAATTTTTGATAAATATCTACTACAGAAAATTTGCTGTTTTTTGAGAACCACATATTTATTTCTATTTTTATGTTTTCATATAAAAAAAAAAAACATATAACTTTTGTAGTAGACATACTTTCTTCAATGGAATGTAGATATTTGTGAAAAAGGCCCATAGTTTCCAACCTAATGACTAGAAAAAATAAATTAAAAAATATATATATTTCTGGTACTTTTAATGTCATTATGTTGCTAAATGATTATGATAAAATTATGATTGCTAAAAATCTGCATTAGTTATTATATGTATATTTTAAAACATGAGTTAGTTCTTTAGCATGTTTGTATTAAGAGCCATTATGAAAGGTCCAGAGACCCACTTGCTGTTCCAAAGCCACAGGATTTAGTGTTTGTTAACAAAAATTTACCTAATTTTCTTCATAAAGCAGTAGGCCTTCTTTTAGAGGAAAAGGACATTTTCTGCATAATGTGATTAATCGTGATTAAAAATTTTAATCTTTGCCCAGGGCTCTGTATACATATAGAAGAGAGAGAGGGGAAGTAATACTATTGTGTTAGTTGTTTTCTTGTTAGCTGCAGTAGTTTAGGTCAAACCTGGTAGTCGTGAGTCTCCGGTACTGAGAAAACCCAGGGTTCCAACTCTGTAGTTCACAGTAACAATGATGACCCCACCCCTGTCGGCCATCTCCTTCCCGTCATAAAGAGAGTTCCCAAGGACCTCCACATCGTTGGACGCTCCTAGCAGGAAAGCTCCCCCAAAGAGGTACACCATCACAGGGAGGTTGGTGGACACTAAGGACAAGACAAACACATCTGAGGTGTAGCTTGTTGTTTAAAGAGCTGCAGTTCCTTAGACTGCCACTAGATGGAGGACAGGCCATTATGGACAATCTAAAGATGGTCCTGTGTGTTACCTACATAATCGTCCCTGTGGAACAAAGATGTTCAGATAGAGACAATCCTCGCTGCCCTGGGTTTTTGTCTGCAGCAGCGTCACCTGCAGGCAGCGATCTCTGTACTTTGTGGCCTTCAGGATTCCTGGAAAAGACAACCAGAAAGGATCTCAGCTGCTCTCTACATCCTATACCTGTTTCATCCTGCAACCAGGTGAGGTAGACGTACCATCCCACCCAGGATGAGGCTTCGGTTTCTCCCACATCATGGGAACATCAGCAAAAGGAATGCCTTTGAAGACATCAACGGTCCTGAAGAGGCCCATTCTGTGACTCTGGCCCTCCACCCGCCCGCCCTCTGTCTGCACCACGCCCAGCTGCACACAGGCAAACAAACCAAAAACATAATTGCTTCAATGCTCTGCATTTTTCTCTTATTGCATCTTAGACTGTGAAACATATGACCTCAGGCTGAGATAAACTTGAAGCTTGATCAAGGTCTTAACTCAAACAAACAAAAACTAAAAGCACACTTAAAAGAAAAAAAGCTTCTACTTTCCAGATACCTCCTATCCATCTGATGTCCAAATATTCATTTTACAAGTTCAGTTTTAAGTATATATTTCAATTCATCCCAACAGTGTGTGATGGTGTGACTGTCACCTCTGATTAGTTGCGTTTCCTGGAGCCTTTTTCACCTGATTGAAGATCCATCAGAGTAAAAATGCTAAGCTGGTCCGATCATCCTCCATAGAAAAGAATTTTTAATTTGACTGGGGGAGGGTAAACCTTTTCATAATCGGATTAGCAGGGAAAATAATCATGTCTGCGCTCATTTTGATGGTTTCTGTGGTAGATAATGTTTCCTTGAACGACTGATCCTGTTGTTGAAGCTTAAAAAACTCTGACAGCCTGCAGTAAATGTTGACACATAAATATGTAATATCACTAGTCTGAAGTGGGAGAGGTAAATTTGGGTTTGTGGTCCTGGTCTATGGAATGGCCTGAGGGCTTCATTCCAGTATGATATGATACAACATGACACAATATATGATATTGTGTCATGTATATATATCATGCTGTGGACCTGTATCATAAATATGATATTATACAATATGATACGATACGATACAATATGTGTAAACTTGGTTTGATTCTTGAGTGGATACAGCAAGTTAAAGCAGACAGGCCTTTGATCCAGGATCTGCAGAGTATTTAGTAAGCTAGTTCTAGTAGAGGCCACGATTTAAGCATTTACTGAAGAAACGTTCACATGGGTCCCATCACATGCACGAGTCTTTCATTCAAACATAAATAGATGTGTTTTCCAATACACAACGCAAAGGTCTGTCACTAAAACTCCACCAAATGCGGAATTTTATTCACATTAGGAGAAAAAGATTTTTTAAACCAGATTTCGGGGTCATTTCCATCACAGTCCTAAAAGTTCCTTTAGACTTTTCAAGACAAAAATAAACAATTTTACAAAAACCACCCAGTTCACTGAGTACCCCGCTCGCAGACCATTCAGGGATCATCAAACCTCCAAACTTCCTCTTTGAGTCATTATTTGTAGGTCAACAACTTTCCATAAACAAAACATGCCTTCATTTTTTTCTCTCGCCCTCTTCATGACAGCAGAGGTGTGTCTGGTGATTCCTTCGTCTCTGGTTGGTGTGCTGTACAGAAATGATTGGACTGCAACTTACTTTTGCAGCAGAGGCGGTGTTCAGCCAGAAGGCCAATAGAGCCGACAGCAGCATCTTCATCATCATCACGATCGACTGTGTGTTTGTGCTGTAGCACTGGCTGCTTTATAGACTTTGTGAAAGGCTGCAAGGATCTTATCTGCAACACACCTGCTGCTGTTTCACACGATGTCAAATTGTTCCAGCAAAAAACTGCTGCATAAGCCGAAAGCTGAAGAGCTGAGCTTAGCAAGTAAAAACTGAGTCGCAGAAACCCAGTCCCAGAAACCAGTCCCAGAAACCGGTCCCAGAAACCCAGTCCCAGAAACTGTTCCTAAAAACCCAGTTCCAGAAGTCCAGTCTGAAAAAAATGTCCCAGAAACACAAGCCCAGATATAAAGTACCAGAAACCAGTCCCAGAACCCCAGTCCAAGAAAACCTGTCCCAGAAACCCATTGCCAGAACTCGGTCCCACAAACCTGGTGCCAGATAACCAGTCCCAGAAGCCCAATCCCACAAATCCAGTCGTAAAAACCCACTCCCAGAAACCCAGTCCTAGAAACCGGTTCCAAAAACCGATCAAAGAAACCCAGTCCCTGAAACCCAGTCCCAGATATTCAGTCCCAGACCTTCAGTCCCAGAAACCATTTCCAGAAAGCAGTTCCAGAAATTCAGTCCCAAAAACCAATCAAAGAAACCCAGTCTCAGAAACCAGTCCCAAAAATTAAATCGCAGAAACCAGTCCCAGAAACCAAGTCCCACACATCCAGTCCCAGAAAACCAGTCCCACAAATCTATTCACAGACACCCAGTCCCAGAAATCAGTCACAGGCACCCAGTCCCAGAAATCCAGTCACAAAAACCAGTCACAGAGAGCCAGTGCCAGGTATCCAGTACCAGAAACCAGTCACAGAAAACCAGTCCCACAAACCAAGTCCCACAAACCAGTCCCAGAGACCCAGTCCAGATACCCAGTCCCAGAAACCAGTCCCACAAACCCAGTCCCACACATCCTTTCCCAGAAATCCAGTCCCAGAAAACAGTCCTGGAAACCCAGTCCCAGAAACCAGTTCCAGAAACCAGTTCCAGAGATCCAGTCACAGAAACCAATGACAGAAACCCAATCCCAGAAACCATTCCCAGAAATCAGTACCACAAATTCAATCGCAGAAACCAGTCCCAGAAACCCAGTCCCACACATCCAGTCACAGACACCCAGTCCAAGAAATCTGTCACAGGAACCCAGTCCCAGAAAACCAGTGCCAGGAATCCAGTCCCACAAACCAGTCCCAGAAACCCAGTCCCAGATACCCAGTTCCAGGAACCAGTCCCACAAACCCAGTCCCACACATCCTTTCCCAGAAATCCAGTCCCAGAAACCCGGTCCCAGAACCCAGTTCCTGAAACCTAGTCCCAGACATTCAGTACCGGAAACCCAGTCCCAGAAACCAGTTCCAGAAACCAGTTTCAGAAATCCAGTCACAGAAACCAATCACAGAAACCCAGTCCCAGAAACCATTCCCAGAAACCAGTCCCAGAAATTCAATCACAGCAACCAGTCCCAGAAACCCAGTCCCACACATCTAGTCCCAGAAAGCCAGTCCCACACATCCAGTCACACACACCCAGTCCCAGAAATCAGTCACAGGGACCCAGTCCCAGAAATCCAGTCACAGAAACCAGTCCCACACATCCAGTCACAGAAACCCAGTCCCAGAAATCAGTCACAGGAACCCAGTCAGAGAAATCCAGTCACAAATACCAGTCCCAGAAACCAGTACCAGAAATTCAATTGCATAAAACATTCCCAGAAACCCAGTCCCACACATCCAGTCCCAGAAACCCAGTCCTACACATCCAGTCACAGACATCCAGTCGCAGAAATCAGTCACAGGTACTCAGTCCCAGAAACCAATCACAAAAAGCCAGTCGCAGAAACCAGTACCGGAAATTCAATTGCAGAAACCAGTCCCAGACACCCAGTCCCACACATCCAGTCCCAGAAACCCAGTCCCACACAACCAGTCAAAGACACCCAGTCCCAGAAATCAGTCACAGGTACCCAGACCCACACATCCAGTCACAGAAACCAGTCGCAGAAACCAGTCGCAGAAATCCAGTTCCAGGAATCCAGTCCCAGAAACCAGTCGCAGAAAACCAGTCCCACAAACCAAGTCCCACAAACCATTCCCAGAAACCCATTCCCAGAAACCCTGTCTCAGAAATCAGTCACAGGAACCCAGTCCCGAAAATCCAGTCACAAAAACTACTCCCTGAAACCAGTTCCAGAAACCAGTTTCAGAAATCCAGTCACAGAAACCAGTACCAGAAATTCAATTGCAGAAACCACTCCCAGAAACCCAGTCCCACACATCCAGTCCCAGAAACCCAGTCCCACACATCCAGTCACAGACACCCAGTCCCAGAAAGCAGTCACAGGTACCCAGTCCCAGAAATCAAGTCACAGAAACCAGTCGCAGAAACCAGTAGCTGAAACCCAGTTCCAGGAATCCAGTCCCAGAAACCAGTCCCTGAAACCAGTTCCAGAAACCAATTCAAGAAATCAAGTCACAGAAACCCAGTCCCAGAAACCATTTCCATAAACCAGTTTCAGAAATCCAGTCACAGAAAGCAGTACCAGAAATTCAATTGCAGAAACCACTCCCAGAAACCCAGTCCCACACATCCAGTCCCAGAAACCCAGTCCCACACATCCAGTCACAGACACCCAGTCCCAGAAAGCAGTCACAGGTACCCAGTCCCAGAAATCAAGTCACAGAAACCAGTCGCAGAAACCAGTCGCAGAAACACAGTTCCAGGAATACAGTCCCAGAAACCAGTCGCAGAAAACCAGTCCCACAAACCAAGTCCCACAAACCATTCCCAGAAACCCATTCCCAGAAACCCTGTCTCAGAAATCAGTCACAGGAACCCAGTCCCGAAAATCCAGTCACAAAAACTACTCCCTGAAACCAGTTCCAGAAACCAGTTTCAGAAATCCAGTCACAGAAACCAGTACCAGAAATTCAATTGCAGAAACCACTCCCAGAAACCCAGTCCCACACATCCAGTCCCAGAAACCCAGTCCCACACATCCAGTCACAGACACCCAGTCCCAGAAATCAGTCACAGGAAACCAGTCCCAGAAATCCAGTCACAAAAACCAGTTACAGAAAGCCAGTGCCAGGAATCCAGTCCCAGAAACCAGTCACAGAAAACAGTCCGAGAAACCAAATCCCAGAAACCAGTCCCAGATATCCAGTCTCAGAAGCCAGTCCCACACATCCAGTCCCAGAAATCCAGTCCCCCAAACCCAGTCCCACACATCCAGTCACAGACACCAAGTCCCAGAAATCAGTCCCAGACACCAGTCCCAAAAACCGAGTCCCTGAAACCAGTTCCACAAACCAGTCCCAGAAATCCAGTTGCAGTAACCCAGTCCCAGAAACCAGTCCCTCAAACTCAGTCCCAGATACCCAGTCCCAGATATCCAGTCCCAGAAACCAGTTCCTGAATCCCAGTCCCACACATCCAGTCACAGACACCCAGTTTCAGAAATTCAGTGGCAGAAACCAGTCACAGAAACCCAGTCCCAGACAACCAGTCCCAAAAACCAGATCCAGGAATTCAGTACCAGAAACCAGTCCCAGAAATCCAGTCACAGTAACCGATTACACAAACCCAGTCCCAGAAACCAGTCCCAGATATCCAGTCTCAGAAGCCAGTCCCACACATCGAGTCCCAGAAATCCAGTCCCACAAACCCAGTCCCACACATCCAGTCACAGACACCAAGTCCCAGAAATCAGTCCCAGACACCAGTCCCAGAAACCAGTCCCTGAAACCAGTTCCATAAACCAGTTTCAGAAATCCAGTCACAGAAACCAGTACCAGAAATTCAATTGCAGAAACCACTCCCAGAAACCCAGTCCCACACATCCAGTCCCAGAAACCCAGTGCCACACATCCAGTCACAGACACCCAGTCCCAGAAATCAAGTCACAGAAACCAGTCGCAGAAACCAGTCGCAGAAACACAGTTCCAGGAATACAGTCCCAGAAACCAGTCCCTGAAACCCAGTCCCAGACATTCAGTCCCGGAAACCCCGTCCCAGAAACCAGTTCCAGAAACCAGGTCCAGAAATCCAGTCACAGAAACCAATCACAGAAACCCAGTCCCAGAAACCATTCCCAGAAACCAGTCCCAGAAATTCAATCGCAGAAACGAGTCCCACAATCCCAGTCCCACACATCTAGTCCCAGAAACCCAGTCCCACACATCCAGTCACAGACACCCAGTCCCAGAAATCAGTCACAGGAAACCAGTCCCAGAAATCCAGTCACAAAAACCAGTTACAGAAAGCCAGTGCCAGGAATCCAGTCCCAGAAACCAGTCACAGAAAACAGTCCGAGAAACCAAATCCCAGAAACCAGTCCCAGATATCCAGTCTCAGAAGCCAGTCCCACACATCCAGTCCCAGAAATCCAGTCCCACAAACCCAGTCCCACACATCCAGTCACAGACACCAAGTCCCAGAAATCAGTCCCAGACACCAGTCCCAAAAACCCAGTCCCTGAAACCAGTTCCAGAAACCAGTCCCAGAAATCCAGTTGCAGTAACCCAGTCCCAGAAACCAGTCCCTCAAACCCAGTCCCAGATACCCAGTCCCAGATATCCAGTCCCAGAAACCAGTTCCAGAATCCCAGTCCCACACATCCAGTCACAGACACCCAGTTTCAGAAATTCAGTGGCAGAAACCAGTCACAGAAACCCAGTCCCAGACAACCAGTCCCAAAAACCAGATCCAGGAATTCAGTACCAGAAACCAGTCCCAGAAATCCAGTCACAGTAACCAATTACACAAACCCAGTCCCAGAAACCAGTCCCAGAAATCCAGTTGCAGTAACACAGTTCCAGAAATCAGTTCCAGAAATCCAATCCTAGAAACCAATTACAGAAACCCAGTCCCAGAAACCAATTACAGAAATCCAGTTGCAGTAACCCAGTTCCAGAAATCCAGCCCCAAACGAATCACAGCAACACAGTCCCAGATACCAGTCCCAGAAATTCAATAGCAGATATCCAGTCCCAGAAATCCAGTCCCAGATATCCAGTCCCACACATCCAGTCACAGAAACCCAGTCCCAGAAATCAGTCACAGGAACCCAGTCAGAGAAATCCAGTCACAAATACCAGTCCCAGAAACCAGTACCAGAAATTCAATTGCATAAAACATTCCCAGAAACCCAGTCCCACACATCCAGTCCCAGAAACCCAGTCCCACACATCCAGTCACAGACACCCAGTCGCAGAAATCAGTCACAGGTACTCAGTCCCAGAAACCAATCACAAAAAGCCAGTCGCAGAAACCAGTACCGGAAATTCAATTGCAGAAACCAGTCCCAGAAACCCAGTCCCACACATCCAGTCCCAGAAACCCAGTCCCACACAACCAGTCAAAGACACCCAGTCCCAGAAATCAGTCACAGGTACCCAGACCCACACATCCAGTCACAGAAACCAGTCGCAGAAACCAGTCGCAGAAATCCAGTTCCAGGAATCCAGTCCCAGAAACCAGTCGCAGAAAACCAGTCCCACAGACCAAGTCCCACAAACCATTCCCAGAAACCCATTCCCAGAAACCCTGTCTCAGAAATCAGTCACAGGAACCCAGTCCCGAAAATCCAGTCACAAAAACTAGTCCCTGAAACCAGTTCCAGAAACCAGTTTCAGAAATCCAGTCACAGAAACCAGTACCAGAAATTCAATTGCAGAAACCACTCCCAGAAACCCAGTCCCACACATCCAGTCCCAGAAACCCAGTCCCACACATCCAGTCACAGACACCCAGTCCCAGAAAGCAGTCACAGGTACCCAGTCCCAGAAATCAAGTCACAGAAACCAGTCGCAGAAACCAGTAGCTGAAACCCAGTTCCAGGAATCCAGTCCCAGAAACCAGTCCCTGAAACCAGTTCCAGAAACCAATTCAAGAAATCCAGTCACAGAAACCAGTACCAGAAATTCAATTGCAGAAACCACTCCCAGAAACCCAGTCCCACACATCCAGTCCCAGAAACCCAGTCCCACACATCCAGTCACAGACACCCAGTCCCAGAAAGCAGTCACAGGTACCCAGTCCCAGAAATCAAGTCACAGAAACCAGTCGCAGAAACCAGTAGCTGAAACCCAGTTCCAGGAATCCAATCCCAGAAACCAGTCCCTGAAACCAGTTCCAGAAACCAATTCAAGAAATCAAGTCACAGAAACCCAGTCCCAGAAACCATTTCCATAAACCAGTTTCAGAAATCCAGTCACAGAAAGCAGTACCAGAAATTCAATTGCAGAGACCACTCCCAGAAACCCAGTCCCACACATCCAGTCCCAGAAACCCAGTCCCACACATCCAGTCACAGACACCCAGTCCCAGAAAGCAGTCACAGGTACCCAGTCCCAGAAATCAAGTCACAGAAACCAGTCGCAGAAACACAGTTCCAGGAATACAGTCCCAGAAACCAGTCCCTGAAACCCAGTCCCAGACATTCAGTCCCGGAAACCCCGTCCAAGAATCCAGTTCCAGAAACCAAGTCCAGAAATCCAGTCACAGAAACCAATCACAGAAACCCAGTCCCAGAAACCATTCCCAGAAACCAGTCCCAGAAATTCAATCGCAGAAACGAGTCCCACAATCCCAGTCCCACACATCTAGTCCCAGAAACCCAGTCCCACACATCCAGTCACAGACACCCAGTCCCAGAAATCAGTCACAGGAATCCAGTCCCAGAAATCCAGTCACAAAAACCAGTTACAGAAAGCCAGTGCCAGGAATCCAGTCCCAGAAACCAGTCACAGAAAACAGTCCGAGAAACCAAATCCCAGAAACCAGTCCCAGATATCCAGTCTCAGAAGCCAGTCCCACACATCCAGTCCCAGAAATCCAGTCCCACAAACCCAGTCCCACACATCCAGTCACAGACACCAAGTCCCAGAAATCAGTCCCAGACACCAGTCCCAAAAACCCAGTCCCTGAAACCAGTTTCAGAAACCAGTCCCAGAAATCCAGTTGCAGTAACCCAGTCCCAGAAACCAGTCCCTCAAACCCAGTCCCAGATACCCAGTCCCAGATATCCAGTCCCAGAAACCAGTTCCAGAATCCCAGTCCCACACATCCAGTCACAGACACCCAGTTTCAGAAATTCAGTGGCAGAAACCAGTCACAGAAACCCAGTCCCAGACAACCAGTCCCAAAAACCAGATCCAGGAATTCAGTACCAGAAACCAGTCCCAGAAATCCAGTCACAGTAACCAATTACACAAACCCAGTCCCAGAAACCAGTCCCAGAAATCTAGTTGCAGTAACACAGTTCCAGAAATCAGTTCCAGAAATCCAATCCCAGAAACCAATTACAGAAACCCAGTCCCAGAAACCAATTACAGAAATCCAGTTGCAGTAACCCAGTTCCAGAAATCCAGCCCCAAACGAATCACAGCAACACAGTCCCAGATACCAGTCCCAGAAATTCAATCGCAGATATCCAGTCCCAGAAATCCAGTCCCAGATATCCAGTCCCAGAAACCAAGCCCCATACATCCAGTCACAGACACCCAGTCCCAGAAAACAGTCACAGGAACCCAGTCCCAGAAATCCAGTCACAGAAACCAGTCCGAGAAACCAAATCCCAGAAATCTAGTCCCAGAAACCAGTCCAAGACACCAGTCCCAGAATCCAGTCCCAGACATCCAGTCTCAGACACCAGTCACAGAAACCCAGTTCAAGGAATCCAGTCCCAGTAACCCAGTCCCAGATACCCAGTCCGAGATATCCAGTCCCAGAAACCAGTTCCAGAATCACAGTCCCACACATCCAGTCACAGACACCCAGTTCCAGAAATTCAGTGGCAGAAACCAGTCACAGAAACCCAGTCCCAGAAACCAATTCCAGGAATCCAGTACCAGAAACCAGTCCCAGGAATCCAGTCACAGATGTCCAGTCACAGAAACCAGTCCCAGAAATCCAGTCCCAAACACCCAGTCCCAAACACCCAGTCCCAGAAACCCAGTCCCAGAAAACAGTCCCAGAAACCAGCCCCAGAAATCAGTCCCATAAATTCAATCGCAGAAACCAATCCCAGAAACCCAGTCCCACAAATCCAGTCACAGAAACCCAGTCCCAGAAACCAGTCACAGAAACCCAGTCCCAGACAACCAGTCACAGACACCCAGTCCCAGAAATCAGTCACAGGAATCCAGTCCCAGAAATCCAGTCACAAAAACCAGTTACAGAAAGCCAGTGCCAGGAATCCAGTCCCAGAAACCAGTCACAGAAAACAGTCCGAGAAACCAAATCCCAGAAACCAGTCCCAGATATCCAGTCTCAGAAGCCAGTCCCACACATCCAGTCCCAGAAATCCAGTCCCACAAACCCAGTCCCACACATCCAGTCACAGACACCAAGTCCCAGAAATCAGTCCCAGACACCAGTCCCAAAAACCCAGTCCCTGAAACCAGTTCCAGAAACCAGTCCCAGAAATCCAGTTGCAGTAACCCAGTCCCAGAAACCAGTCCCTCAAACCCAGTCCCAGATACCCAGTCCCAGATATCCAGTCCCAGAAACCAGTTCCAGAATCCCAGTCCCACACATCCAGTCACAGACACCCAGTTTCAGAAATTCAGTGGCAGAAACCAGTCACAGAAACCCAGTCCCAGACAACCAGTCCCAAAAACCAGATCCAGGAATTCAGTACCAGAAACCAGTCCCAGAAATCCAGTCACAGTAACCAATTACACAAACCCAGTCCCAGAAACCAGTCCCAGAAATCCAGTTGCAGTAACACAGTTCCAGAAATCAGTTCCAGAAATCCAATCCCAGAAACCAATTACAGAAACCCAGTCCCAGAAACCAATTACAGAAATCCAGTTGCAGTAACCCAGTTCCAGAAATCCAGCCCCAAACGAATCACAGCAACACAGTCCCAGATACCAGTCCCAGAAATTCAATCGCAGATATCCAGTCCCAGAAATCCAGTCCCAGATATCCAGTCCCAGAAACCAAGCCCCATACATCCAGTCACAGACACCCAGTCCCAGAAAACAGTCACAGGAACCCAGTCCCAGAAATCCAGTCACAGAAACCAGTCCGAGAAACCAAATCCCAGAAATCTAGTCCCAGAAACCAGTCCAAGACACCAGTCCCAGAATCCAGTCCCAGACATCCAGTCTCAGACACCAGTCACAGAAACCCAGTTCAAGGAATCCAGTCCCAGTAACCCAGTCCCAGATACCCAGTCCGAGATATCCAGTCCCAGAAACCAGTTCCAGAATCACAGTCCCACACATCCAGTCACAGACACCCAGTTCCAGAAATTCAGTGGCAGAAACCAGTCACAGAAACCCAGTCCCAGAAACCAATTCCAGGAATCCAGTACCAGAAACCAGTCCCAGGAATCCAGTCCCAGATGTCCAGTCACAGAAACCAGTCCCAGAAATCCAGTCCCAAACACCCAGTCCCAAACACCCAGTCCCAGAAACCCAGTCCCAGAAAACAGTCCCAGAAACCAGCCCCAGAAATCAGTCCCATAAATTCAATCGCAGAAACCAATCCCAGAAACCCAGTCCCACAAATCCAGTCACAGAAACCCAGTCCCAGAAACCAGTCACAGAAACCCAGTCCCAGACAACCAGTCCCAGAAACCAATTCCAGGAATCCAGTACCAGAAACCAGTCCCAGAAACCAGTCCCAGGACCCCAGTCCCAGATATCCAGTTACAGAAACCAGTCCCACATACCCAGTCCCACACATCCTTTCCCAGAAATCCAGTCCCAGAAACCCAGTCCCAGAAACCAGTTCCAGACATAAGTTCCAGAATTTCAGTCCCAGAAACCAGTACCAGAAACTCAATTGCAGAAACCAGTGCCTGAAACCCAGTCCCACACCTCCAATCCCTAAGACCCAGTCCCACACATCCAGTAACAGGTACCCAGTCCCATAAACCAGTCACAGAAACCAGTCCCAGAAACTGAGTCCCACACATCCAGTCCCAGAAGCCCAATCCCACAAATCCAGTCACAGAAACCAGTCACAAAAACCCAGTCCCACAAACCCAGTCCCAGAAACCAGTTCCCAGAAACCAGTCCCACAAACGAGTCCCTGAAACCCAGGCCCAGAAACCAGTACCAGAAATTCAATTGCAGAAACCAGTCCCTGAAACCCAGTCCCACACATCCAGTCCCAGAATCCCAGTCCCACACATCCAGTCACAGGTACCCAGTCCCAGAAATCAAGTCACAGAAACCAGTCGCAGGAAGCAGTCACAAAAATCCAGTCCCAGGAATCCAGTCCCACAAACCAAGTCCTACAAACCAGTCACAGAAAACCCGTCCCAGATACCCAGTCCTAGAAACCAGTTCCAGAAATCCAGTCCCAGAAAGCAGTCCAAGAAATTCAATTGCAGAAACCAGTCCCAGAAACCCAGTCCCATACATCCAGTCCCAGAAACCCAGTCCCACACATCCAGTCCCAGACACGAAGTCACAGAAACCAGTCGCAGAAACCAGTTGCAGAAACTCAGTTCCAGGAATCCAGTCCCAGAAACCAGTCGCAGAAAACTAGTCCCACAAACCAAGTCCCAGAAACCAGTCCCAGTAACCCAGTCCCAGATAACCAGTCCCAGCAACCAGTCCCACAAACCCAGACCCACACATCCTTTCCCAGAAATCCAGTCCGAGAAACCCAGTCCCAGAAACCAGTTCCAGAAGCCAGTTCCAGAGATTCAATCGCACAAACCCAGTCCCAGAAACCGGTTCCAGAAACCCAGTCCCAAACATTCTGTCCCGGAAACCCATTCCCAGAAACCAGTTCCAGAAACCAGTCAAAGACACCAATGACAAAAACCCAATCCCTGAAACCATTCCCAGAAATCAGTCCCAGAAATTCAATCGCAGAAACCAGTCCAAGAAACCAATCACAAAAAGCCAGTCGCAGAAACCAGTACCAGAAATTCAATTGCAGAAACCAGCCCCAGAAACCCAGTCCCACACATCCAGTCCCAGAAACACAGTCCCACACAACCAGTCAAAGACGCCCAGTCCCAGAAATCAGTCACAGGTAACCAGACCCATACATCCGGTCACAGAAACCAGTCGCAGAAACCAGTCGCAGAAACCCAGTTCCAGGAATCCATTCCCAGAAACCCAGTCCCAGAAACCCTGTCCCAGAAATCAGTCACAGAAACCCAGTCCCAGAAATCCAGTCACAAAAGCCAGTCCCTGAAACCAGTTCCAGAAACCAGTTTCAGAAATCCAGTCAAAGAAACCAGTACCAGAAATTCAATTGCAGAAACCACTCCCAGAAACCCAGTCCCACACATCCAGTCCCAGAAACCCAGTCCCACACATCCAGTCACAGACACCCAGTCCCAGAAAGCAGTCACAGATACCCAGTCCCAGAAACCAAGTCACAGAAACCAGTCGCAGAAACCCAGTTCCAGGAATCCAGTCCCAGAAACCAGTCCCTGAAACCCAGTCCCAGACATTCAGTCCCGGAAACCCAGTCCCAGAAACCAGTTCCAGAAACCAGTCCCTGAAACCCAGGCCCAGAAACCAGTACCAGGAATTCAATTGCAGAATACCAGTCCCTGAATCCCAGTCCCACACATCCAGTCCCAGAAACCCAGTCCCACACATCCAGTCACAGGTACCCAGTCCCAGAAATCAAGTCACAGAAACCAGTCGCAGAAAGCAGTCACAAAAACCCAGTCCCAGGAATCCAGTCCCAGAAACCAGTCGCAGAAAACCAGTCCCACAAACCAAGTCCCACAAACCAGTCCCAGAAACCCAGTCCCAGATACCCAGTCCCTGATACCAGTTCCAGAAATCCTGTCCCAGAAACCAGTCCAAGAAATTCAATTGCAGAAACCAGTCCCAGAAACCCAGTCCCATACACCCAGTCCCAGAAACCCAATCCCACACATCCAGTCCCAGACACCAAGTCACAGAAACCAGTCGCAGAAACCAGTTGCAGAAACCCAGTAACAGGTACCCAGTCCCAGAAATCCAGTCACAGAAACCAGTTGCAGAAACCAGCCCCAGAAACCCAGTCCCAAACATTCTGTCCAGGAAACCCAGTCCCAGAAACCAGTTCCAGAAACCAGTCAAAAACACCAATAACAAAAACCCAATCCCTGAAACCATTCCCAGAAACCAGTCCCAGAAATTCAATCGCAGAAACCAGTCCATGAAACCAATCACAAAAAGCCAGTCGCAGAAACCAGTACCAGAAATTCAATTGCAGAAACCAGTCCCAGGAACCCAGTCCCACACATCCAGTCCCAGAAACCCAGTCCCACACAACCAGTCAAAGACACCCAGTCCCACAAATCAATCACAGGTACCCAGACCCACACATCCAGTCACAAAAACCAGTCGCAGAAACCAGTCGCAGAAACCCAGTTCCAGGAATCCAGTCCTAGAAACCATTTTCAGAGACCGGTCCCAGAAACCCAGTCCCAAATATTCAGTATCAGAAACCAGTCCCAGAAACCAGTCCCTGAAACCCAGTCCCAGACATTTAGTCCCACACCTTCAGTCCCAGAAACCATTTCCAGAAACCAGTTCCAGAAACCCAGTCCCAGAAACCGGTCTCAAAAATTCAATCGTAAAAACCCAGTCAGAAACCGATTCCAGAAACCAAGTCCCACACATCCAGTCACAGAAACCCAGTCCAAGAAATCCAGTCGCAGAAACCAGTCCCCGAAACCCAGTCCCAGAAAACAGTCCCTGAAACCAGTCCCAGAAAACCAGTCCCAAAAACCCAGTCCCAGAAACCCAGTCCCACACATTCAGTTCCAAAAGACAGTCCAACAAATCCAGTCACAGAAACAAGTTGCAGAAACCAGCCCCAGAAACCCAGTCCCAGACATCCAGTCCCAGAAGCCCAATCCCACAAATCCAATCGCAGAAACCAGTCACACAAACCCAGTCCTAGAAACCAGTTCCAGAAACCAGTCCCACAAACCAGTCCCTGAAACCCAGTCCCAGACATTCAGTCCCAGACATGCAGTTTAAGAAACCCAGTCCCAGAAACCAGTCACATGAACCCAGACTCAGAAATCCAGTCATAGAAACCAGTCACAGAAGGCCAGTTCCAGGAATCCAGTCCCAGAAACTAGTCCCAGAAAACCAGTCCCAGAAACCCAGTCCCAGATATCCAGTACCACAAACCAGTCCCAGAAGCCGAGTCCCACACGTCCAGTCCCAGAAGCCCAATCCCACAAATCCAGTGGCAAAAACCAGTCACAAAAACCCACTCCCAGAGACCCAGTCCTAGAAACCATTTTCAGAGACCGGTCCCAGAAACCCAGTCCCAAATATTCAGTCTCAGAAACCAGTCCCAGAAACCAGTCCCTGAAACCCAGTCCCAGACATTTAGTCCCACACCTTCAGTCCCAGAAACCATTTCCAGAAACCAGTTCCAGAAACCCAGTCCCAGAAACCGGTCCCTGACACCAGTCCCAGAAAACCATTCCCAGAAACCCAGTCCCAGAAACCCTGTCCCAGAAATCAGTCACAGAAACCCAGTCCCAGAAATCCAGTCACAAAAGCCAGTCCCTGAAACCAGTTCCAGAAACCAGTTTCAGAAATCCAGTCAAAGAAACCAGTACCAGAAATTCAATTGCAGAAACCACTCCCAGAAACCCAGTCCCACACATCCAGTCCCAGAAACCCAGTCCCACACATCCAGTCACAGACACCCAGTCCCAGAAAGCAGTCACAGGTACCCAGTCCCAGAAATCAATTCACAGACACCAGTCGCAGAAACCAGTCGCAGAAACCCAGTTCCAGGAATCCAGTCCCAGAAACCAGTCCCTGAAACCCAGTCCCAGACATTCAGTCCCAGAAACCAGTCCCAGACACCAGTCACAGAAACCCAGTTCAAGGAATCCAGTCCCAGAAACCAGTCCCAGTAACCCATTCCCAGATATCCAGTACGAGATATCCTGTCCCAGAAACCAGTTCCGGAATCACAGTCCCACACATCCAGTCCCATACACCCAGTTCCAGAAATTCAGTCCCAGAAACCGGTCCCAAAAATTCAATCGTAAAAACCCAGTCAGAAACCGGTTCCAGAAACCAAGTCCCACACATCCAGTCACAGAAACCCAGTCCAAGAAATCCAGTCACAGAAACCAGTCCCCGAAACCCAGTCCCAGAAAACAGTCCCTGAAACCAGTCCCAGAAAACCAATCCCAAAAACCCAGTCCCAGAAACCCAGTCCCACACATTCAGTTCCAAAAGACAGTCCAACAATTCCAGTTACAGAAACCAGTCCCACATACCCAGTCCCACACATCCTTTCCCAGAAATCCAGTCCCAGAAACCCAGTCCCAGAAAACAGTCCCTGAAGCCAGTCCCAGAAAACCAATCCCAAAAACCCAGTCCCAGAAACCCAGTCCCACACATTCAGTTCCAAAAGACAGTCCAACAATTCCAGTTACAGAAACCAGTCCCACATACCCAGTCCCACACATCCTTTCCCAGAAATCCAGTCCCAGAAACCCAGTTCCAGAAACCAGCTCCAGGAACTGGTTCCAGAAACCCAGTCCCACACATCCAGTCCCAGAAACCCAGTCCCACACATCCAGTGACAGGTACCCAGTCCCACACATCCAGTCACAGAAACCAGTCGCAGAAACCAGTCCCAGAAGCCCAGTCCCACACATCCAGTCCCAGACTCCCAATCCCACAAATCCAGTCGCAGAAACCGGTCACAGAAAACCAGTCACACAAACCAAGTCCCACAAACCAGTCCCAGAATCCCAGTCCCAGATACCCAGTCCCAGAAACCAGTCCCACAAACTCAGTCCCACACATCCTTTCCCAGAAATCCAGTCCCAGAAACCAGTCCCTGAAACCCTTTCCCACACATTCAGTCCCGGAATCCCAGTCTCAGAAACCAGTTCCAGAAGCCAATTCCAGAAATCCAGTCACAGAAACCAATCACAGAAACCCAGTCCCAGAAACCATTCCCAGAAACCAGTCCCAGAAATTCAATCGCAGAAACCAGTCCCAGAAACCCAGTCCCACACATCCAGTCACAGAAACTAGTCCCACACATCCAGTCACAGAAACCCAGTCCAAGAAATCCAGTCACAGACACCCAGTCCCAGAAATCAGTCACAGGAACCCAGTCCCAGAAATCTAATCACAGAAACTAGTCCCACACATCCAGTCACAGAAACCCAGTCCAAGAAATCCAGTCACAGAAACCAGTCCCCGAAACCCAGTCCCAGAAAACAGTCCCTGAAACCAGTCCCAGAAAACCAATCCCAGAAACCCAGTCCCAGAAACCCATCCCCACACATTCAGTTCCAAAACACAGTCCAACAAATCCAGTTACAGAAACCAGTCCCACATACCCAGTCCCACACATCCTTTCCCAGAAATCCAGTCCCAGAAACCCAGTTCCAGAAACCAGTTCCAGACACCCAGTCCCACACATCCAGTCCCAGAAACCCAGTCCCACACATCCAGTGACAGGTACCCCGTCCCACACATCCAGTCACAGACACCAGTTCCAGAAACCAGTCCCACAAACCAGTCCCTGAAACCCAGGCCCAGACATTCAGTCCCAGACATGCAGTTTAAGAAACCCAGTCCCAGAAACCAGTCACATGAACCCAGTCACATGAACCCAGACCCAGAAATCCAGTCACAGGAACTAGTCCCAGAAAACCAGTTCCAGAAACCCAGTCCCAGATATCCAGTACCATAAACCAGTCCCAGACGCTGACTCCCACACGTCCAGTCCCAGAAGCCATTTTCAGAAACCGGTCCCAGAAACCCAGTCCAAATATTCAGTCTCAGAAACCAGTCCCAGAAATCCAGTCCCTGAAACCCAGTCCCAGACATTTAGTCCCACACCTTCAGTCCCAGAAACCATTTCCAGAAAGCAGTTCCAGAAATCCAGTCCCAGAAACCAATCAAAGAAACCCAGTCCCAGAAACCGGTCCCAAAAATTCAATCGTAAAAACCGAGTCCCAGAAACCGGTTCCAGAATCCCAGTCCAACACATCCAGTCCCAGAAACCAGTCCCAGAAACCCAGTCCCATACACCAGTCCCAGAAACCAGTCCCACATACCCAGTCCCATACATCCTTTCCCAGAAATCCAGTCCCAGAAACCCAGTCCCAGAAACCCAGTCCCAGAAACCCAGTCCCACAAACCAGTCCCTGAAACCCAGTCCCACACATTCACTACCAGACATTAACTTTAAGAAACCCAGTCCCAGAAACTGGTCATAGGAACCCAGACCCAGAAATCCAGGCAGAGAAACCAGTCACAGAAACCTGGTTCCAGAAATCCAGTCCCAGAAACCAGTCCCAGAGAACCAGTCCCAGAAACCCAGTCCCAGATATCCAGTCCCATAAACCAGCCCCAGAAGCCCAATCCCACACAACCAGTCCCAGAGGCCCAATCCCACAAATCCAGTGGCAAAAACCAATCACAAAAATCCACTCCCAGAAACCAAGTCCTAAAATCCAGTTCCAGAAACCGGTACCAGAAATCCAGTTGCAGTAACCCAGTTCCAGAAATCAGTCCCAGAAACCCAGTCCCAGAAACCACTCCCAGAAATCCAGTTGCAGTAACCCAGTTCCAGAAATCAGTTCCAGAAATCCAGTCCCAGAAACCAATTACAGAAACCCAGTCCCAGAAACCCGTCCCGGAAACCCACTCCCAGAAACCCAGTTCCAGAAATCCAGTTGCAGTAACCCAGTTCCAGAAATCAGTTCCAGAAATCCAGTCCCAGAAACCAGTCCAAGACACCAGTCCCAGAATCCAGTCCCAGATATCCAATCTCAGAAACCAGTCCCACACATCCAGTCCCAGAAATCCAGTCCCACAAACCCAGTCCCACATATCCAGTCCCAGAAACCAGTTCCAGAATCACAGTCCCACACATCCGGTCACAGAATCCCAGTTCCAGAAATCCAGTGGCAGAAACCAGTCACAGGACCCCAGTCCAAGACAATCAGTCCCTGAAACCCAGTTCCAGGATTTCCAGTGCCAGAAACCAGTCCCAGAAACCCAGTCCCAGAAATCCAGTTGCAGTAACCCAGTTCCAGAAATCAGTCCGAGAAATCCAGTCACAGTAAACAATTACAGAAACCCAGTACCAGAAACCAGTCCCATAATCAAGTCCCAGATATCCAGTCTCAGAAACCAGTCCCAGGAACCCAGTCCCAGATATCCAGTCACAGAAACCAGTCCCAGGAACCCAGTCCCAGATATCCAGTCACAGAAACCAGTCCCAGAAAACCAATCCCAAACACCCAGTCCCAGAAACTCATTCCCACGTCCAGTCACAAAAACCAATCCCAGAAACCCAGTCCCAGAAAACAGTCCCAGAAACCAGCCCCAGACACCAGTCACAGACACCCAGTTTCAGGAATACCGTACCAGAAACCAGTCCCAGAAAACCAGCCCAGAAAACAGTCAGAGGAACCGAGTCAAAGAAACTCGGTTCCAAAAATCCAATACCAGAAACCAGTCCCTGATACCCGTCACAGAAACCCAGTTCCACGAATCCAGTTCCAGAAACTAGTCCCAGAAAACCAGTCCCAGACACCCAGTCTCAGGTATCCAGTCCCAGACACAAATCCATGGTAACCATTCAGACACATTGAGTCCCAAAAGACAGTCCCACAAATCCAGTCACAGAAACCAGTCCCAGAAACCCAGTCCCAGATATCAAGTCGCAGTAACCCAGTTCCAGAAACCAGTCAAAGAAATCCAGTCACACTAACCCAGTTCCAGAAATCCAGTCACAGATAATCAGTCCCAGAAACCAAGCCACACACATCCAGTCACAGAAACCCAGTCCCAGACATTAAGTCCCAGACATTCAGTTCCAGATATCCAGTCCCAGAAAACAGTCCCATAAACCCAGTCCCACACATCCTATCCCAGAAACCCAATCTAGAAATCCAGTCGCAGTGACCCAGTTCCAGAAACCAGTCCCAGAAATCCAGTCACAGTAACCCAGTTCCAGAAATCCAGTCCCTGATATTCAGTCCCAGAAACCAAGCCACACAGATCATGTCACAGACACCCAGAGCCCAGACATTAGGTCCCAGACATTCAGTTCCAGATACACAGTCCCACAAACCAGTTCCAGAAACCAGTCCCAGGAACCCAGTCCCAGACACCAGTCCCAGAAATCCAGTTGCAGTAACCCAGTTCCAGAAATCAGTCCCAGAAATCCAGTCCCAGAAACCAATTACAGAAACCCAGTCCCAGAAACCCGTCCCAGAAACCCAGATCCAGAAACCAGTTCCAGAAACCACTCCCAGACATCCAGTTGCAGTAACCCAGTTCCAGAAATCAGTCCCAGAAACCCAGTCCCAGAAACCAGTCCCAGAAATCCAGTTGCAGTAACCCAGTTCCAGAAATCAGGTCCAGAAATCCAGTCCTAGAAACTAATTACAGAAACCCAGTCCCAGAAACCCATCCCAGAAACCCAGTTCCAGAAACCAGTTCCAGAAACCAGTCCCAGAAATCCAGTTGCAGTAACCCAGTTCCAGAAATCAGTCCCAGAAACCCAGTCCCAGAAACCAGTCCCAGAAATCCAGTTGCAGTAACCCAGTTCCAGAAATCAGTTCCAGAAATCCAGTCCCAGAAACCAATTACAGAAACCCAGTCCCAGAAACCCGTCCCAGAAACCCAGTCCCAGAAACCCAGTTCCAGAAATCCAGTTGCAGTAACCCAGTTCCAGAAATCCAGTCCCAGAAACCAGGCCAAGACACCAGTCCCAGAATCCACTCCCAGATATCCAGTCTCAGAAACCAGTCCCACACATGCAGTCCCAGAAATCCAGTCCCACAAACCCAGTCCCACACATCCAGTCACAGACATCAAGTCCGAGAAACCAGTCCCAGACACCAGTCACAGAAACCCAGTCCCAGAAACCAGTCCTAGTAACCCAGTCCCATATATCCAGTCCCAGAAACCAGTTCCAGAATCACAGTCCCACACATCCAATCACAGACACCCAGTTCCAGAAATTCAGTGGCAGAAACCACTCACAGAAACCCAGTCCCAGATATTAAGTCCCAGACATTCAGTTCCAGATATCCAGTCCCAGAAAACAGTCCCATAAACCCAGTCCCACACATCCTATCCCAGAAACCCAATCTAGATATCCAGTCGCAGTAACCCAGTTCCAGAAACCAGTCCCAGAAATCCAGTCACAGTAACCCAGTTCCAGAAATCCAGTCCCTGATAGTCAGTCCCAGAAACCAAGCCACACAGATCATGTCACAGACACCCAGTGCCAAGACATTAGGTCCCAGACATTCAGTTCCAGATACACAGTCCCACAAATTAGTTCCAGAAACCAGTCCCAGAAACCCAGTCCCAGACACCAATCCCAGAAATCCAGTTGCAGTAACCCAGTTCCAGAAATCAGTCCCAGAAACCCAGTCCCAGAAACCACTCCCAGAAATCCAGTTGCAGTAACCCAGTTCCAGAAATCAGTTCCAGAAATCCAGTCCCAGAAACCAATTACAGAAACCCAGTCCCAGAAACCGGTCCCAGAAACCCAGTTCCAGGAATCCAGTCCCAGAAACCAGTCCTAGTAACCCAGTCCCAGATATCCAGTCCCAGAAACCAGTTCCAAAATCACAGTCCGACACATCCAATCACAGACACCCAGTTCCAGAAATTCATTGGCAGAAACCAGTCACAGAAACCCAGTCCCAGACAACCAGTCCCAGAAACCGGTTCCAGACACCAATCCCAGGAACCTAGTCTGAGATATCCAGTCACAGAAACCAGTCCCAGACAATCAGTCCCTGAAACCCAGCTCAAGGAATCCAGTCCCAGAAACCAGTCCTAGTAACCCAGTCCCAGATATCCAGTTCCAGAAACCAGTTCCAGAATCACAGTCCCACACATCCAGTCACAGACACCCAGTTCCAGAAATTCAGTGGCAAAAACCAGTCACAGAAAACCAGTCCCAAACACCCAGTCCCAGAAACTCATTCCCACATCCAGTCACAAAAACCAGTCCCAGAAACCAGTCCCAGAAATCCAGTTGCAGTAACCCAGTTCCAGAAATCAGTTCCAGAAATCCAGTCCCAGAAACCAATTACAGAAACCCAGTCCCAGAAACCAGTCCCAGAAACCCAGTCCCAGAAACCCAGTTCCAGAAATCCAGTTGCAGTAACCCAGTTTCAGAAATCAGTTCCAGAAATCCAGTCCCAGAAACCAGTCCAAGACACCAGTCCCAGAATCCAGTCCCAGATATCCAGTCTCAGAAACCAGTCCCAGACATTCAGTCCCAGAAATCCAGTCCCACAAACCACGTCCCACACATCCAGTCACAGACAATCAGTCCCTGAAACCCAGTTCCAGGAATCCAGTCCCAGAAACCAGTCCTAGTAACCCAGTCCCAGATATCCAGTTCCAGAAACCAGTTCCAGAATCACAGTCCCACACATCCAGTCACAGACACCCAGTTCCAGAAATTCAGTAGCAGAAACCAGTCACAAAAACCCAGTCCCAGACAACCAGTCCCAGAAACCAGTTCCAGACACCAGTCCCAGGAATCTAGTCAAAGATATCCAGTCACAGAAACCAGTCCCAGAAAACCAGTCCCAAACACCCAGTCCCAGAAACTCATTCCCACATCCAGTCACAAAAACCAGTCCCAGAAACCCAGTCCCAGAAACCAGTCCGAGAAATCCAGTTGCAGTAACCCAGTTCCAGAAATCAGTTCCAGAAATCCAGTCCCAGAAACCAATTACAGAAACCCAGTCCCAGAAACCATTCCCAGAAACCCAGTCCCAGAAACCAGTTCCAGAAACCACTCCCAGAAATCCAGTTTCAGTAACCCAGTTCCAGAAATCAGTCCCAGAAACCCAGTCCCAGAAACCAGTCCCAGAAATCCAGTTGCAGTAACCCAGTTCCAGAACTCAGTTCCAGAAATCCAGTCCCAGAAACCAATTACAGAAACCCAGTCCCAGAAACCCGTCCCAGGAACCCAGTTCCAGAAACCAGTTCCAGAAACCACTCCCAGAAGTCCAGTTGCAGTAACCCAGTTCCAGAAATCAGTTCCAGAAACCCAGTCCCAGAAACCAGTCCCAGAAATCCAGTTGCAGTGACCCAGTTCCAGAAATCAGTTCCAGAAATCCAGTCCCAGAAACCAATTACAGAAACCCAGTCCCAGAAACCCGTCCAAGAAACCCGGTCCCAGAAACCCAGTTCCAAAAATCCAGTTGCAGTAACCCAGTTCCAGAAATCAGTTCCAGAAATCCAGTCCCAGAAACCAGGCCAAGACACCAGTCCCAGAATCCAGTCCCAGATATCCAGTCTCAGAAAACAGTCCCACACATCCAATCACAGATACACCCAGTTCCAGAAATTCAGTGGCAGAAAACAGTCCCATAAACCCAGTCCCACACATTCTATCCCAGAAACCCAATCTAGAAATCCAGTCGCAGTAACCCAGTTCCAGAAACCAGTCCCAGAAATCCAGTCACAGTAACCCAGTTCCAGAAATCCAGTCCCTGATATTCAGTCCCAGAAACCAAGCCACACAGATCATGTCACAGACACCCAGTGCCCAGACATTAGGTCCCAGACATTCAGTTCCAGATACACAGTCCCACAAACCAGTTCCAGAAACCAGTCCCAGAAACCCAGTCCCAGACACCAGTCCCAGAAATCCAGTTGCAGTAACCCAGTTCCAGAAATCAGTTCCAGAAATCCAGTCCCAGAAACCAATTACAGAAACCCAGTCCCAGAAACCCGTCCCAGAAACCCAGTTCCAGAAACCAGTTCCAGAAACCACTCCCAGAAATCCAGTTGCAGTAACCTAGTTCCAGAAATCAGTCCCAGAAACCCAGTCCCAGAAACCAGTCCCAGAAATCCAGTTGCAGTAACCCAGTTCCAGAAATCAGTTCCAGAAATCCAGTCCCAGAAACTAATTACAGAAACCCAGTCCCAGAAACCCGTCCCAGAAACCCAGTTCCAGAAACCAGTTCCAGAAACCACTCCCAGAAATCCAGTTGCAGTAACCTAGTTCCAGAAATCAGTCCCAGAAACCCAGTCCCAGAAACCAGTCCCAGAAATCCAGTTGCAGTAACCCAGTTCCAGAAATCAGTTCCAGAAATCCAGTCCCAGAAACTAATTACAGAAACCCAGTCCCAAAAACCCATCCCAGAAACCCAGTTCCAGAAACCAGTTCCAGAAACCAGTCCCAGAAATCCAGTTGCAGTAACCCAGTTCCAGAAATCAGTCCCAGAAACCCAGTCCCAGAAACCAGTCCCAGAAATCCAGTTGCAGTAACCCAGTTCCAGAAATCAGTTCCAGAAATCCAGTCCCAGAAACCAATTACAGAAACCCAGTCCCAGAAACCCGTCCCAGAAACCCAGTCCCAGAAACCCAGTTCCAGAAATCCAGTTGCAGTAACCCAGTTCCAGAAATCCAGTCCCAGAAACCAGGCCAAGACACCAGTCCCAGAATCCAGTCCCAGATATCCAGTCTCAGAAACCAGTCCCACACATGCAGTCCCAGAAATCCAGTCCCACAAACCCAGTTCCAGAAATCCAGTCCCAGAAACCAGGCCAAGACACCAGTCCCAGAATCCAGTCCCAGATATCCAGTCTCAGAAACCAGTCCCACACATGCAGTCCCAGAAATCCAGTCCCACAAACCCAGTCCCACACATCCAGTCACAGACATCAAGTCCGAGAAACCAGTCCCAGACACCAGTCACAGAAACCCAGTCCCAGAAACCAGTCCTAGTAACCCAGTCCCAGATATCCAGTCCCAGAAACCAGTTCCAGAATCACAGTCCCACACATCCAATCACAGACACCCAGTTCCAGAAATTCAGTGGAAGAAACCAGTCACAGAAACCCAGTCCCAGATATTAAGTCCCAGACATTCAGTTCCAGATATCCAGTCCCAGAAAACAGTCCCATAAACCCAGTCCCACACATCCTATCCCAGAAACCCAATCTAGAAATCCAGTCGCAGTAACCCAGTTCCAGAAACCAGTCCCAGAAATCCAGTCACAGTAACCCAGTTCCAGAAATCCAGTCCCTGATATTCAGTCCCAGAAACCAAGCCACACAGATCATGTCACAGACACCCAGTGCCCAGACATTGGGTCCCAGACATTCAGTTCCAGATACACAGTCCCACAAATTAGTTCCAGAAACCAGTCCCAGAAACCCAGTCCCAGACACCACTCCCAGAAATCCAGTTGCAGGAACCCAGTTCCAGAAATCCAGTCCCAGAAACCCAGTCCCAGAATGCAGTTCCAGATATCCAGTTGCAATAACCCAGTTCCAGAAATCAGTTCCAGAAATCCAGTCCCAGAAACCAGTCCAAGACACCAGTCCCAGAATCCAGTCCCAGATATCCAGTCTCAGAAACCAGTCCCACACATCCAGTCCCAGAAATCCAGTCCCACAAACCCAGTCCCACACATCCTATCCCAGAATTCCAGTCCCAGAAATCCACTCACAGTAACCCAGTTCCAGAAACCAGTCAAAGAAATCCAGTCACAGTAACCCAGTTCCAGAAATCCAGTCCTAGATAATCAGTCCAAGAAACCAAGCCACACACATCCAGTCACAGACACCCAGTCCCAGGCATTAAGTCCCAGACATTCAGTTCCAGATAACCAGTCCCAGAAAACAGTCCCACAAACCCAGTCCCACACATCCTATCCCAGAAACCCAGTCCCAGAAATCCACTCACAGTAACCCAGTTCCAGAAACCAGTCAAAGAAATCCAGTCACAGTAACCCAGTTCCAGAAATCCAGTCCCTGATACTCAGTCCCAGAAACCAAGCCAAACCGATCCAGTGACAGACACCCAGTGCCCAGACATTAGGTCCCAGACATTCAGTTCCAGATAGACAGTCCCAGAAACCAGTTCCAGAAACCAGTCCAGGAAATCCGGCTGCAGAAACCCAGTTCCAGAAACCCGGTCCCAAAAACCCAGTTCCAAAAATCCAGTTGCAGTAACCCAGTACCAGAAATCAGTTCCAGAAATCCAGTCCCAGAAACCAGGCCAAGACACCAGTCCCAGAATCCAGTCCCAGATATCCAGTCTCAGAAAACAGTCCCACACATCCAATCACAGACACCCAGTTCCAGAAATTCAGTGGCAGAAACCAGTCACAGAAACCCCGTCCCAGACATTAAGTCCCAGACATTAAGTTGCAGATACCCAGTCCCAGAAAACAGTCCCATAAACCCAGTCCCACACATCCTATCCCAGAAACCCAATCTAGAAATCCAGTCGCAGTAACCCAGTTCCAGAAACCAGTCCCAGAAATCCAGTCACAGTAACCCAGTTCCAGAAATCCAGTCCCTGATATTCAGTCCCAGAAACCAAGCCACACAGATCATGTCACAGACACCCAGTGCCCAGACATTAGGTCCCAGACATTCAGTTCCAGATACACAGTCCCACAAACCAGTTCCAGAAACCAGTCCCAGAAACCCAGTCCCAGAAATCCAGTTGCAGTAACCCAGTTCCAGAAATCAGTTCCAGAAATCCAGTCCCAGGAACCAATTACAGAAACCCAGTCCCAGAAACCCGTCCCAGAAACCCAGTTCCAGAAGCCAGTTCCAGAAACCACTCCCACAAATCTAGTTGCAGTAACCCAGTTCCAGAAATCAGTCCCAGAAACCCAGTTCCAGGAATCCAGTCCCAGAAACCAGTCCTAGTAACCCAGTCACAGTAACCCAGTTCCAGAAATCCAGTCCCTGATATTCAGTCCCAGAAACCAAGCCACACAGATCATGTCACAGACACCCAGTGCCCAGACATTAGGTCCCAGACATTCAGTTCCAGATACACAGTCCCACAAACCAGTTCCAGAAACCAGTCCCAGAAACCCAGTCCCAGACACCAGTCCCAGAAATCCAGTTGCAGTAACCCAGTTCCAGAAATCAGTTCCAGAAATCCAGTCCCAGGAACCAATTACAGAAACCCAGTCCCAAAAACCCGTCCCAGAAACCGAGTTCCAGAAACCGGTTCCAGAAACCACTCCCACAAATCCAGTTGCAGTAACCCAGTTCCAGAAATCAGTCCCAGAAACCCAGTTCCAGGAATCCAGTCCCAGACACCAGTCCTAGTAACCCAGTCCCAGATATCCAGTTCCAGAAACCAGTTCCAGAATCACAGTCCCACACATCCAGTCACAGACACCCAGTTCCAGAAATTCAGTGGCAGAAACCAGTCACAGAAACCCAGTCCCAGACACCAGTCCCAGGAATCTAGTCCGAGATTTCCAATCACAGAAACCAGTCCCAGAAAACCAGTCCCAAACACCCAGTCCCAGAAACTCATTCCCACATCCAGTCACAAAAACCAGTCCCAGAAACCCAGTCCCAGAAACCAGTCCGAGAAATCCAGTTGCAGTAACCCAGTTCCAGAAATCAGTTCCAGAAATCCAGTCCCAGAAACCAATTACAGAAACCCAGTCCCAGAAACCATTCCCAGAAACCCCGTTCCAGAAACCACTTCCAGAAACCACTCCCAGAAATCCATTTTCAGTAACCCAATTCCAGAAATCAGTCCCAGAAACCCAGTCCCAGAAACCAGTCCCAGAAATTCAGTTGCAATAACCCAGTTCCAGAAACCACTCCCAGAAATCCAGTTGCAGTAACCCAGTTCCAGAAATCAGTTCCAGAAACCCAGTCCCAGAAACCCAATTCCAGAAATCCAGTTGCAGTAACCCAGTTCCAGAAATCAGTCCCAGAATCCAGTCCCAGATATCCAGTCTCAGAAAACAGTCCCACACATCCAATCACAGACACCCAGTTCCAGAAATTCAGTGGCAGAAACCAGTCACAGAAACCCAGTCCCAGACATTAAGTCCCAGACATTAAGTTGCAGATACCCAGTCCCAGAAAACAGTCCCATAAACCCAGTCCCACACATCCTATCCCAGAAACCCAATCTAGAAATCCAGTCGCAGTAACCCAGTTCCAGAAACCAGTCCCTGAAATCCAGTCACAGTAACCCAGTTCCAGAAATCCAGTCCCTGATATTCAGTCCCCGAAACCAAGCCACACAGATCATGTCACAGACACCCAGTGCCCAGACATTAGGTCCCAGACATTCAGTTCCAGATACACAGTCCCACAAACCAGTTCCAGAAACCAGTCCCAGAAACCCAGTCCCAGACACCAGTCCCAGAAATCCAGTTGCAGTAACCCAGTTCCAGAAATCAGTTCCAGAAATCCAGTCCCAGAAACCAATTACAGAAACCCAGTCCCAGAAACCCGTCCCAGAAACCAGTCCTAGAAACCCAGCCGCAGAAACAAGTCCCAGAAATCCAGTCCCAGATATCCAGTCTACGAAACCGGTCCCAGAAACCCATTCCTAGAAAGCAGTGCCAGAAATCCAGTACCAGAAACCAGTTCTAGAAACCAGTCCCAGAAACCCAGTCCAGAAATCCAGTCACAGACACCCAGTTCCAGGAATCCAGTCCCAGAAACCAGTTCAAGAATCCCAGTCCCACGCATCCAGTCACAGACACCCAGTTCCAGAAATTCAGTGGCAGAAACGAGTCACAGAAACCCAGTCCCAGAAACCAGTTCCAGGAATCCAGTACCAGAAACCAGTCCCAGAAACCAGTTCCAGAAACCAGACCCAGGCACCCAGTCCCATATATCCAGTCACAGAAACCAGTCCCAGAAAACCAGTCCCAAACACCCAGTCCCAGCAACTCAGTCCCACATCCAGTCACAAAAACCAGTCCCAGAAACCCAGTCCCAGAAAACAGTCCCAGAAACCAGCCTCAGACACCTGGTCCCAGAAACCCAGTCACAGAAACCAGTCACAGAAACCTAGTCCCAGAAACCAGTCCCAGAAACCCAGTCCCAGAAACCAGTCACAGAAATCCAGTTGCAATAACCAAGTTCCAGAAATCAGTTCCAGAAATCCAGTCCCAGAAACCCAGTTCCAGAAATCCAGTTGCAGTAACCCAGTTCCAGAAATCAGTCCCAGAATCCAGTCCCAGATATCCAGTCCCATAAACCCAGTCCCACACATCCTATCCCAGAAACCCAATCTAGAAATCCAGTCGCAGTAACCCAGTTCCAGAAACCAGTCCCAGAAATCCAGTCACAGTAACCCAGTCCCAGAAACCAGTTCAAGAATCCCAGTCCCACGCATCCAGTCACAGACACCCAGTTCCAGAAATTCAGTGGCAGAAACGAGTCACAGAAACCCAGTCCCAGAAACCAGTTCCAGGAATCCAGTACCAGAAACCAGTCCCAGAAACCAGTTCCAGAAACCAGACCCAGGCACCCAGTCCCATATATCCAGTCACAGAAACCAGTCCCAGAAAACCAGTCCCAAACACCCAGTCCCAGCAACTCAGTCCCACATCCAGTCACAAAAACCAGTCCCAGAAACCCAGTCCCAGAAAACAGTCCCAGAAACCAGCCCCAGACACCTGGTCCCAGAAACCCAGTCACAGAAACCAGTCACAGAAACCTAGTCCCAGAAACCAGTCCCAGAAACCCAGTCCCAGAAACCAGTCACAGAAATCCAGTTGCAATAACCAAGTTCCAGAAATCAGTTCCAGAAATCCAGTCCAAGAAACCAATTACAGAAACACAGTCCCAGAAACCCAGTTCCAGAAATCCAGTCCCAAACCAATCACGGAAACACAGTCCCAGAAACCAGTCCCAGAAATTCAATCGCAGATATCCAGTCCCACACATCCAGTCCCAGATGTCCAGTCCCAGAAACCATGCCCCACACATCCAGTCAGATACCCAGTCCCAAAAAACAGTCACAGGAACCCAGTCACAGAAACCCAGTTCTACGAATCCAGTCCCAGAAACCAGTCCCAGTAACCCATTCCCAGATATATAGTCCCAGAAACCAGTTCCAGAATCCCAGTCCCACACATCCAGTCACAGACACCCAGTTCCAGAAATCCAGTGGCAGAAACCAGTCACAGAAACCCAGTCCCAGACAACCAGTCCCAGAAACCAGTTCCAGGAATCCAGTACCAGAAACCAGTCCCAGAAACCGAGTCCCAGAAACCCAGTCCCAGATATCCAGTCACAGAAACCAGTCCCAGAAAACCAGTCCCAAACACCCAGTCCCAGAAACTCAGTCCCACATCCAGTCACAAAAACCAGTCCCAGAAACCCAGTCCCAGAAAACAGTCCCAGAAACCAGCCCCAGACACCAGTCACAGACACCCAGATCCAGAAACCCCGTACCAGAAACCAGTCCCAGAAAACCAGTCCCATGAAAACCGGTCCTAGAAAGCAGTGCCAGAAACACAGTTCCAGAAACCAGTCTCAGAAACCCAGTCCCAGAAACCAGTCACAGAAATCCAGTTGCAATAACCCAGTTCCAGAAATCAGTTCCAGAAATCCAGTCCCAGAAACCAATTACAGAAACACAGTCCCAGAAACCCAGTTCCAGAAATCCAGTCCCAAACCAATCACAGAAACCCAGTCCCAGAAACCAGTCTCAGAAACCTGGTCCCAGAAACCCAGTGACAGAAACCCAGTCACAGAAACCTAGTCCCAGAAACCAGTCCCAGAAACCCAGTCCCAGAAACCAGTCACAGAAATCCAGTTGCAATAACCCAGTTCCAGAAATCAGTTCCAGAAATCCAGTCCCAGAAACCAATTACAGAAACACAGTCCCAGAAACCCAGTTCCAGAAATCCAGTCCCAAACCAATCACAGAAACACAGTCCCAGAAACCAGTCCCAGAAATTCAATCGCAGATATCCAGTCCCAGAAATCCAGTCCCAGATATCCAGTCCCAGAAACCAAGCCCCACACATCCAGTCACAGACACCCAGTCCCAGAAAACAGTCACAGGAACCCAGTCACAGAAACCCAGTTCTACGAATCCAGTCCCAGAAACCAGTCCCAGTAACCCAGTCCCAGATATATAGTCCCAGAAATCAGTTCCAGAAATCCAGTCCCAGAAACCAATTACAGAAACACAGTCCCAGAAACCCAGTTCCAGAAATCCAGTACCAAACCAATCACAGAAACACAGTCCCAGAAACCAGTCCCAGAAATTCAATCGCAGATATCCAGTCCCAGAAATCCAGTCACAGATATCCAGTCCCAGAAACCAAGCCCCACACATCCAGTCACAGACACCCAGTCCCAGAAAACAGTCACAGGAACCCAGTCACAGAAACCCAGTTCTACGAATCCAGTCCCAGAAACCAGTCCCAGTAACCCAGTCCCAGATATATAGTCCCAGAAACCAGTTCCAGAATCCCAGTCCCACACATCCAGTCACAGACACCCAGTTCCAGAAATCCAGTGGCAGAAACCAATCACAGAAACCCAGTCCCAGAAACCAGTTCCAGATATCCAGTATCAGAAACCAGTCCCAGACACCCAGTCCCAGAAACCAGTCCCAGGAACCCAGTCCCAGATATCCAGTCACAGAAACCAGTCCCAGAAAACCAGTCCCAAACACCCAGTCCCAGAAACTCAGTCCCACATCCAGTCACAAAAACCAGTCCCAGAAACCCAGTCCCAGAAAACAGTCCCAGAAACCAGCCCCAGACACCAGTCACAGACACCCAGATCCAGAAACCCCGTTCCAGAAACCACTTCCAGAAACCACTCCCAGAAATCCATTTTCAGTAACCCAATTCCAGAAATCAGTCCCAGAAACCCAGTCCCAGAAACCAGTCCCAGAAATTCAGTTGCAGTAACCCAGTTCCAGAAACCACTCCCAGAAATCCAGTTGCAGTAACCCAGTTCCAGAAATCAGTTCCAGAAACCCAGTCCCAGAAACCCAATTCCAGAAATCCAGTTGCAGTAACCCAGTTCCAGAAATCAGTCCCAGAATCCAGTCCCAGATATCCAGTCTCAGAAAACAGTCCCACACATCCAATCACAGACACCCAGTTCCAGAAATTCAGTGGCAGAAACCAGTCACAGAAACCCAGTCCCAGACATTAAGTCCCAGACATTAAGTTGCAGATACCCAGTCCCAGAAAACAGTCCCATAAACCCAGTCCCACACATCCTATCCCAGAAACCCAATCTAGAAATCCAGTCGCAGTAACCCAGTTCCAGAAACCAGTCCCAGAAATCCAGTCACAGTAACCCAGTTCCAGAAATCCAGTCCCTGATATTCAGTCCCCGAAACCAAGCCACACAGATCATGTCACAGACACCCAGTGCCCAGACATTAGGTCCCAGACATTCAGTTCCAGATACACAGTCCCACAAACCAGTTCCAGAAACCAGTCCCAGAAACCCAGTCCCAGACACCAGTCCCAGAAATCCAGTTGCAGTAACCCAGTTCCAGAAATCAGTTCCAGAAATCCAGTCCCAGAAACCAATTACAGAAACCCAGTCCCAGAAACCCGTCCCAGAAACCAGTCCTAGAAACCCAGCCGCAGAAACAAGTCCCAGAAATCCAGTCCCAGATATCCAGTCTACGAAACCGGTCCCAGAAACCCATTCCTAGAAAGCAGTGCCAGAAATCCAGTACCAGAAACCAGTTCTAGAAACCAGTCCCAGAAACCCAGTCCCAGATATCCAGTCACAGACACCCAGTTCCAGGAATCCAGTCCCAGAAACCAGTTCAAGAATCCCAGTCCCACGCATCCAGTCACAGACACCCAGTTCCAGAAATTCAGTGGCAGAAACGAGTCACAGAAACCCAGTCCCAGAAACCAGTTCCAGGAATCCAGTACCAGAAACCAGTCCCAGAAACCAGTTCCAGAAACCAGACCCAGGCACCCAGTCCCATATATCCAGTCACAGAAACCAGTCCCAGAAAACCAGTCCCAAACACCCAGTCCCAGCAACTCAGTCCCACATCCAGTCACAAAAACCAGTCCCAGAAACCCAGTCCCAGAAAACAGTCCCAGAAACCAGCCTCAGACACCTGGTCCCAGAAACCCAGTCACAGAAACCAGTCACAGAAACCTAGTCCCAGAAACCAGTCCCAGAAACCCAGTCCCAGAAACCAGTCACAGAAATCCAGTTGCAATAACCAAGTTCCAGAAATCAGTTCCAGAAATCCAGTCCCAGAAACCCAGTTCCAGAAATCCAGTTGCAGTAACCCAGTTCCAGAAATCAGTCCCAGAATCCAGTCCCAGATATCCAGTCCCATAAACCCAGTCCCACACATCCTATCCCAGAAACCCAATCTAGAAATCCAGTCGCAGTAACCCAGTTCCAGAAACCAGTCCCAGAAATCCAGTCACAGTAACCCAGTCCCAGAAACCAGTTCAAGAATCCCAGTCCCACGCATCCAGTCACAGACACCCAGTTCCAGAAATTCAGTGGCAGAAACGAGTCACAGAAACCCAGTCCCAGAAACCAGTTCCAGGAATCCAGTACCAGAAACCAGTCCCAGAAACCAGTTCCAGAAACCAGACCCAGGCACCCAGTCCCATATATCCAGTCACAGAAACCAGTCCCAGAAAACCAGTCCCAAACACCCAGTCCCAGCAACTCAGTCCCACATCCAGTCACAAAAACCAGTCCCAGAAACCCAGTCCCAGAAAACAGTCCCAGAAACCAGCCCCAGACACCTGGTCCCAGAAACCCAGTCACAGAAACCAGTCACAGAAACCTAGTCCCAGAAACCAGTCCCAGAAACCCAGTCCCAGAAACCAGTCACAGAAATCCAGTTGCAATAACCAAGTTCCAGAAATCAGTTCCAGAAATCCAGTCCAAGAAACCAATTACAGAAACACAGTCCCAGAAACCCAGTTCCAGAAATCCAGTCCCAAACCAATCACAGAAACACAGTCCCAGAAACCAGTCCCAGAAATTCAATCGCAGATATCCAGTCCCACACATCCAGTCCCAGATGTCCAGTCCCAGAAACCATGCCCCACACATCCAGTCAGATACCCAGTCCCAAAAAACAGTCACAGGAACCCAGTCACAGAAACCCAGTTCTACGAATCCAGTCCCAGAAACCAGTCCCAGTAACCCATTCCCAGATATATAGTCCCAGAAACCAGTTCCAGAATCCCAGTCCCACACATCCAGTCACAGACACCCAGTTCCAGAAATCCAGTGGCAGAAACCAGTCACAGAAACCCAGTCCCAGACAACCAGTCCCAGAAACCAGTTCCAGGAATCCAGTACCAGAAACCAGTCCCAGAAACCGAGTCCCAGAAACCCAGTCCCAGATATCCAGTCACAGAAACCAGTCCCAGAAAACCAGTCCCAAACACCCAGTCCCAGAAACTCAGTCCCACATCCAGTCACAAAAACCAGTCCCAGAAACCCAGTCCCAGAAAACAGTCCCAGAAACCAGCCCCAGACACCAGTCACAGACACCCAGATCCAGAAACCCCGTACCAGAAACCAGTCCCAGAAAACCAGTCCCATGAAAACCGGTCCTAGAAAGCAGTGCCAGAAACACAGTTCCAGAAACCAGTCTCAGAAACCCAGTCCCAGAAACCAGTCACAGAAATCCAGTTGCAATAACCCAGTTCCAGAAATCAGTTCCAGAAATCCAGTCCCAGAAACCAATTACAGAAACACAGTCCCAGAAACCCAGTTCCAGAAATCCAGTCCCAAACCAATCACAGAAACCCAGTCCCAGAAACCAGTCTCAGAAACCTGGTCCCAGAAACCCAGTGACAGAAACCCAGTCACAGAAACCTAGTCCCAGAAACCAGTCCCAGAAACCCAGTCCCAGAAACCAGTCACAGAAATCCAGTTGCAATAACCCAGTTCCAGAAATCAGTTCCAGAAATCCAGTCCCAGAAACCAATTACAGAAACACAGTCCCAGAAACCCAGTTCCAGAAATCCAGTCCCAAACCAATCACAGAAACACAGTCCCAGAAACCAGTCCCAGAAATTCAATCGCAGATATCCAGTCCCAGAAATCCAGTCCCAGATATCCAGTCCCAGAAACCAAGCCCCACACATCCAGTCACAGACACCCAGTCCCAGAAAACAGTCACAGGAACCCAGTCACAGAAACCCAGTTCTACGAATCCAGTCCCAGAAACCAGTCCCAGTAACCCAGTCCCAGATATATAGTCCCAGAAATCAGTTCCAGAAATCCAGTCCCAGAAACCAATTACAGAAACACAGTCCCAGAAACCCAGTTCCAGAAATCCAGTACCAAACCAATCACAGAAACACAGTCCCAGAAACCAGTCCCAGAAATTCAATCGCAGATATCCAGTCCCAGAAATCCAGTCCCAGATATCCAGTCCCAGAAACCAAGCCCCACACATCCAGTCACAGACACCCAGTCCCAGAAAACAGTCACAGGAACCCAGTCACAGAAACCCAGTTCTATGAATCCAGTCCCAGAAACCAGTCCCAGTAACCCAGTCCCAGATATATAGTCCCAGAAACCAGTTCCAGAATCCCAGTCCCACACATCCAGTCACAGACACCCAGTTCCAGAAATCCAGTGGCAGAAACCAATCACAGAAACCCAGTCCCAGAAACCAGTTCCAGATATCCAGTATCAGAAACCAGTCCCAGACACCCAGTCCCAGAAACCAGCTCCAGAAACCAGTCCCAGGAACCCAGTCCCAGATATCCAGTCACAGAAACCAGTCCCAGAAAACCAGTCCCAAACACCCAGTCCCAGAAACTCAGTCCCACATCCAGTCACAAAAACCAGTCCCAGAAACCCAGTCCCAGAAAACAGTCCCAGAAACCAGCCCCAGACACCAGTCACAGACACCCAGATCCAGAAACCCCGTACCTGAAACCAGTCCCAGAAAACCAGTCCCATGAAAACCGGTCCTAGAAAGCAGTGCCAGAAACACAGTTCCAGAAACCAGTCTCAGAAACCCAGTCCCAGAAACCAGTCACAGAAATCCAGTTGCAATAACCCAGTTCCAGAAATCAGTTCCAGAAATCCAGTCCCAGAAACCAATTACAGAAACACAGTCCCAGAAACCCAGTTCCAGAAATCCAGTCCCAAACCAATCACAGAAACCCAGTCCCAGAAACCAGTCTCAGAAACCTGGTCCCAGAAACCCAGTGACAGAAACCCAGTCACAGAAACCTAGTCCCAGAAACCAGTCCCAGAAACCCAGTCCCAGAAACCAGTCACAGAAATCCAGTTGCAATAACCCAGTTCCAGAAATCAGTTCCAGAAATCCAGTCCCAGAAACCAATTACAGAAACACAGTCCCAGAAACCCAGTTCCAGAAATCCAGTCCCAAACCAATCACAGAAACACAGTCCCAGAAACCAGTCCCAGAAATTCAATCGCAGATATCCAGTCCCAGAAATCCAGTCCCAGATATCCAGTCCCAGAAACCAAGCCCCACACATCCAGTCACAGACACCCAGTCCCAGAAAACAGTCACAGGAACCCAGTCACAGAAACCCAGTTCTACGAATCCAGTCCCAGAAACCAGTCCCAGTAACCCAGTCCCAGATATATAGTCCCAGAAATCAGTTCCAGAAATCCAGTCCCAGAAACCAATTACAGAAACACAGTCCCAGAAACCCAGTTCCAGAAATCCAGTACCAAACCAATCACAGAAACACAGTCCCAGAAACCAGTCCCAGAAATTCAATCGCAGATATCCAGTCCCAGAAATCCAGTCCCACATATCCAGTCCCAGAAACCAAGCCCCACACATCCAGTCACAGACACCCAGTCCCAGAAAACAGTCACAGGAACCCAGTCACAGAAACCCAGTTCTACGAATCCAGTCCCAGAAACAAGTCCCAGTAACCCAGTCCCAGATATATAGTCCCAGAAACCAGTTCCAGAATCCCAGTCCCACACATCCAGTCACAGACACCCAGTTCCAGAAATCCAGTGGCAGAAACCAATCACAGAAACCCAGTCCCAGAAACCAGTTCCAGATATCCAGTATCAGAAACCAGTCCCAGACACCCAGTCCCAGAAACCAGCTCCAGAAACCAGTCCCAGAAACCCGTCCCAGAAACCGAGTTCCAGAAACCAGTTCCAGAAACCACTCCCACAAATCCAGTTGCAGTAACCCAGTTCCAGAAATCAGTCCCAGAAACCCAGTTCCAGGAATCCAGTCCCAGAAACCAGTCCTAGTAACCCAGTCACAGTAACCCAGTTCCAGAAATCCAGTCCCTGATATTCAGTCCCAGAAACCAAGCCACACAGATCATGTCACAGACACCCAGTGCCCAGACATTAGGTCCCAGACATTCAGTTCCAGATACACAGTCCCACAAACCAGTTCCAGAAACCAGTCCCAGAAACCCAGTCCCAGACACCAGTCCCAGAAATCCAGTTGCAGTAACCCAGTTCCAGAAATCAGTTCCAGAAATCCAGTCCCAGGAACCAATTACAGAAACCCAGTCCCAGAAACCCGTCCCAGAAACCGAGTTCCAGAAACCAGTTCCAGATACCACTCCCACAAATCCAGTTGCAGTAACCCAGTTCCAGAAATCAGTCCCAGAAACCCAGTTCCAGGAATCCAGTCCCAGAAACCAGTCCTAGTAACCCAGTCCCAGATATCCAGTTCCAGAAACCAGTTCCAGAATCACAGTCCCACACATCCAGTCACAGACACCCAGTTCCAGAAATTCAGTGGCAGAAACCAGTCACAGAAACCCAGTCCCAGACACCAGTCCCAGGAATCTAGTCCGAGATTTCCAGTCACAGAAACCAGTCCCAGAAAACCAGTCCCAAACACCCAGTCCCAGAAACTCATTCCCACATCCAGTCACAAAAACCAGTCCCAGAAACCAGTCCGAGAAATCCAGTTGCAGTAACCCAGTTCCAGAAATCAGTTCCAGAAATCCAGTCCCAGAAACCAATTACAGAAACCCAGTCCCAGAAACCATTCCCAGAAACCCCGTTCCAGAAACCACTTCCAGAAACCACTCCCAGAAATCCATTTTCAGTAACCCAATTCCAGAAATCAGTCCCAGAAACCCAGTCCCAGAAACCAGTCCCAGAAATTCAGTTGCAGTAACCCAGTTCCAGAAACCACTCCCAGAAATCCAGTTGCAGTAACCCAGTTCCAGAAATCAGTTCCAGAAACCCAGTCCCAGAAACCCAGTTCCAGAAATCCAGTTGCAGTAACCCAGTTCCAGAAATCAGTCCCAGAATCCAGTCCCAGATATCCAGTCCCATAAACCCAGTCCCACACATCCTATCCCAGAAACCCAATCTAGAAATCCAGTCGCAGTAACCCAGTTCCAGAAACCAGTCCCAGAAATCCAGTCACAGTAACCCAGTCCCAGAAACCAGTTCAAGAATCCCAGTCCCACGCATCCAGTCACAGACACCCAGTTCCAGAAATTCAGTGGCAGAAACGAGTCACAGAAACCCAGTCCCAGAAACCAGTTCCAGGAATCCAGTACCAGAAACCAGTCCCAGAAACCAGTTCCAGAAAACAGACCCAGGCACCCAGTCCCATATATCCAGTCACAGAAACCAGTCCCAGAAAACCAGTCCCAAACACCCAGTCCCAGCAACTCAGTCCCACATCCAGTCACAAAAACCAGTCCCAGAAACCCAGTCCCAGAAAACAGTCCCAGAAACCAGCCCCAGACACCTGGTCCCAGAAACCCAGTCACAGAAACCAGTCACAGAAACCTAGTCCCAGAAACCAGTCCCAGAAACCCAGTCCCAGAAACCAGTCACAGAAATCCAGTTGCAATAACCAAGTTCCAGAAATCAGTTCCAGAAATCCAGTCCAAGAAACCAATTACAGAAACACAGTCCCAGAAACCCAGTTCCAGAAATCCAGTCCCAAACCAATCACAGAAACACAGTCCCAGAAACCAGTCCCAGAAATTCAATCGCAGATATCCAGTCCCACACATCCAGTCCCAGATGTCCAGTCCCAGAAACCATGCCCCACACATCCAGTCAGATACCCAGTCCCAAAAAACAGTCACAGGAACCCAGTCACAGAAACCCAGTTCTACGAATCCAGTCCCAGAAACCAGTCCCAGTAACCCATTCCCAGATATATAGTCCCAGAAACCAGTTCCAGAATCCCAGTCCCACACATCCAGTCACAGACACCCAGTTCCAGAAATCCAGTGGCAGAAACCAGTCACAGAAACCCAGTCCCAGACAACCAGTCCCAGAAACCAGTTCCAGGAATCCAGTACCAGAAACCAGTCCCAGAAACCGAGTCCCAGAAACCCAGTCCCAGATATCCAGTCACAGAAACCAGTCCCAGAAAACCAGTCCCAAACACCCAGTCCCAGAAACTCAGTCCCACATCCAGTCACAAAAACCAGTCCCAGAAACCCAGTCCCAGAAAACAGTCCCAGAAACCAGCCCCAGACACCAGTCACAGACACCCAGATCCAGAAACCCCGTACCAGAAACCAGTCCCAGAAAACCAGTCCCATGAAAACCGGTCCTAGAAAGCAGTGCCAGAAACACAGTTCCAGAAACCAGTCTCAGAAACCCAGTCCCAGAAACCAGTCACAGAAATCCAGTTGCAATAACCCAGTTCCAGAAATCAGTTCCAGAAATCCAGTCCCAGAAACCAATTACAGAAACACAGTCCCAGAAACCCAGTTCCAGAAATCCAGTCCCAAACCAATCACAGAAACCCAGTCCCAGAAACCAGTCTCAGAAACCTGGTCCCAGAAACCCAGTGACAGAAACCCAGTCACAGAAACCTAGTCCCAGAAACCAGTCCCAGAAACCCAGTCCCAGAAACCAGTCACAGAAATCCAGTTGCAATAACCCAGTTCCAGAAATCAGTTCCAGAAATCCAGTCCCAGAAACCAATTACAGAAACACAGTCCCAGAAACCCAGTTCCAGAAATCCAGTCCCAAACCAATCACAGAAACACAGTCCCAGAAACCAGTCCCAGAAATTCAATCGCAGATATCCAGTCCCAGAAATCCAGTCCCAGATATCCAGTCCCAGAAACCAAGCCCCACACATCCAGTCACAGACACCCAGTCCCAGAAAACAGTCACAGGAACCCAGTCACAGAAACCCAGTTCTACGAATCCAGTCCCAGAAACCAGTCCCAGTAACCCAGTCCCAGATATATAGTCCCAGAAATCAGTTCCAGAAATCCAGTCCCAGAAACCAATTACAGAAACACAGTCCCAGAAACCCAGTTCCAGAAATCCAGTACCAAACCAATCACAGAAACACAGTCCCAGAAACCAGTCCCAGAAATTCAATCGCAGATATCCAGTCCCAGAAATCCAGTCCCAGATATCCAGTCCCAGAAACCAAGCCCCACACATCCAGTCACAGACACCCAGTCCCAGAAAACAGTCACAGGAACCCAGTCACAGAAACCCAGTTCTACGAATCCAGTCCCAGAAACCAGTCCCAGTAACCCAGTCCCAGATATATAGTCCCAGAAACCAGTTCCAGAATCCCAGTCCCACACATCCAGTCACAGACACCCAGTTCCAGAAATCCAGTGGCAGAAACCAATCACAGAAACCCAGTCCCAGAAACCAGTTCCAGATATCCAGTATCAGAAACCAGTCCCAGACACCCAGTCCAACCAGCTCCAGAAACCAGTCCCAGGAACCCAGTCCCAGATATCCAGTCACAGAAACCAGTCCCAGAAAACCAGTCCCAAACACCCAGTCCCAGAAACTCAGTCCCACATCCAGTCACAAAAACCAGTCCCAGAAACCCAGTCCCAGAAAACAGTCCCAGAAACCAGCCCCAGACACCAGTCACAGACACCCAGATCCAGAAACCCCGTACCAGAAACCAGTCCCAGAAAACCAGTCCCATGAAAACCGGTCCTAGAAAGCAGTGCCAGAAACACAGTTCCAGAAACCAGTCTCAGAAACCCAGTCCCAGAAACCAGTCACAGAAATCCAGTTGCAATAACCCAGTTCCAGAAATCAGTTCCAGAAATCCAGTCCCAGAAACCAATTACAGAAACACAGTCCCAGAAACCCAGTTCCAGAAATCCAGTCCCAAACCAATCACAGAAACCCAGTCCCAGAAACCAGTCTCAGAAACCTGGTCCCAGAAACCCAGTCCCAGAAACCCAGTCACAGAAACCTAGTCCCAGAAACCAGTCCCAGAAACCCAGTCCCAGAAACCAGTCACAGAAATCCAGTTGCAATAACCCAGTTCCAGAAATCAGTTCCAGAAATCCAGTCCCAGAAACCAATTACAGAAACACAGTCCCAGAAACCCAGTTCCAGAAATCCAGTCCCAAAGCAATCACAGAAACACAGTCCCAGAAACCAGTCCCAGAAATTCAATCGCAGATATCCAGTCCCAGAAATCCAGTCCCAGATATCCAGTCCCAGAAACCAAGCCCCACACATCCAGTCACAGACACCCAGTCCCAGAAAACAGTCACAGGAACCCAGTCACAGAAACCCAGTTCTACGAATCCAGTCCCAGAAACCAGTCCCAGTAACCCAGTCCCAGATATATAGTCCCAGAAATCAGTTCCAGAAATCCAGTCCCAGAAACCAATTACAGAAACACAGTCCCAGAAACCCAGTTCCAGAAATCCAGTACCAAACCAATCACAGAAACACAGTCCCAGAAACCAGTCCCAGAAATTCAATCGCAGATATCCAGTCCCAGAAATCCAGTCCCAGATATCCAGTCCCAGAAACCAAGCCCCACACATCCAGTCACAGACACCCAGTCCCAGAAAACAGTCACAGGAACCCAGTCACAGAAACCCAGTTCTACGAATCCAGTCCCAGAAACCAGTCCCAGTAACCCAGTCCCAGATATATAGTCCCAGAAACCAGTTCCAGAATCCCAGTCCCACACATCCAGTCACAGACACCCAGTTCCAGAAATCCAGTGGCAGAAACCAATCACAGAAACCCAGTCCCAGAAACCAGTTCCAGATATCCAGTATCAGAAACCAGTCCCAGACACCCAGTCCCAGAAACCAGCTCCAGAAACCAGTCCCAGAAACCCGTCCCAGAAACCGAGTTCCAGAAACCAGTTCCAGAAACCACTCCCACAAATCCAGTTGCAGTAACCCAGTTCCAGAAATCAGTCCCAGAAACCCAGTTCCAGGAATCCAGTCCCAGAAACCAGTCCTAGTAACCCAGTCACAGTAACCCAGTTCCAGAAATCCAGTCCCTGATATTCAGTCCCAGAAACCAAGCCACACAGATCATGTCACAGACACCCAGTGCCCAGACATTAGGTCCCAGACATTCAGTTCCAGATACACAGTCCCACAAACCAGTTCCAGAAACCAGTCCCAGAAACCCAGTCCCAGACACCAGTCCCAGAAATCCAGTTGCAGTAACCCAGTTCCAGAAATCAGTTCCAGAAATCCAGTCCCAGGAACCAATTACAGAAACCCAGTCCCAGAAACCCGTCCCAGAAACCGAGTTCCAGAAACCAGTTCCAGAAACCACTCCCACAAATCCAGTTGCAGTAACCCAGTTCCAGAAATCAGTCCCAGAAACCCAGTTCCAGGAATCCAGTCCCAGAAACCAGTCCTAGTAACCCAGTCCCAGATATCCAGTTCCAGAAACCAGTTCCAGAATCACAGTCCCACACATCCAGTCACAGACACCCAGTTCCAGAAATTCAGTGGCAGAAACCAGTCACAGAAACCCAGTCCCAGACACCAGTCCCAGGAATCTAGTCCGAGATTTCCAGTCACAGAAACCAGTCCCAGAAAACCAGTCCCAAACACCCAGTCCCAGAAACTCATTCCCACATCCAGTCACAAAAACCAGTCCCAGAAACCCAGTCCCAGAAACCAGTCCGAGAAATCCAGTTGCAGTAACCCAGTTCCAGAAATCAGTTCCAGAAATCCAGTCCCAGAAACCAATTACAGAAACCCAGTCCCAGAAACCATTCCCAGAAACCCCGTTCCAGAAACCACTTCCAGAAACCACTCCCAGAAATCCATTTTCAGTAACCCAATTCCAGAAATCAGTCCCAGAAACCCAGTCCCAGAAACCAGTCCCAGAAATTCAGTTGCAGTAACCCAGTTCCAGAAACCACTCCCAGAAATCCAGTTGCAGTAACCCAGTTCCAGAAATCAGTTCCAGAAACCCAGTCCCAGAAACCCAGTTCCAGAAATCCAGTTGCAGTAACCCAGTTCCAGAAATCAGTCCCAGAATCCAGTCCCAGATATCCAGTCTCAGAAAACAGTCCCACACATCCAATCACAGACACCCAGTTCCAGAAATTCAGTGGCAGAAACCAGTCACAGAAACCCAGTCCCAGACATTAAGTCCCAGACATTAAGTTGCAGATACCCAGTCCCAGAAAACAGTCCCATAAACCCAGTCCCGCACATCCTATCCCAGAAACCCAATCTAGAAATCCAGTCGCAGTAACCCAGTTCCAGAAACCAGTCCCAGAAATCCAGTCACAGTAACCCAGTTCCAGAAATCCAGTCCCTGATATTCAGTCCCAGAAACCAAGCCACACAGATCATGTCACAGACACCCAGTGCCCAGACATTAGGTCCCAGACATTCAGTTCCAGATACACAGTCCCACAAACCAGTTCCAGAAACCAGTCCCAGAAACCCAGTCCCAGACACCAGTCCCAGAAATCCAGTTGCAGTAACCCAGTTCCAGAAATCAGTTCCAGAAATCCAGTCCCAGGAACCAATTACAGAAACCCAGTCCCAGAAACCCGTCCCAGAAACCGAGTTCCAGAAACCAGTTCCAGATACCACTCCCACAAATCCAGTTGCAGTAACCCAGTTCCAGAAATCAGTCCCAGAAACCCAGTTCCAGGAATCCAGTCCCAGAAACCAGTCCTAGTAACCCAGTCCCAGATATCCAGTTCCAGAAACCAGTTCCAGAATCACAGTCCCACACATCCAGTCACAGACACCCAGTTCCAGAAATTCAGTGGCAGAAACCAGTCACAGAAACCCAGTCCCAGACACCAGTCCCAGGAATCTAGTCCGAGATTTCCAGTCACAGAAACCAGTCCCAGAAAACCAGTCCCAAACACCCAGTCCCAGAAACTCATTCCCACATCCAGTCACAAAAACCAGTCCCAGAAACCCAGTCCCAGAAACCCAGTCCCAGAAACCAGTCCGAGAAATCCAGTTGCAGTAACCCAGTTCCAGAAATCAGTTCCAGAAATCCAGTCCCAGAAACCAATTACAGATACACAGTCCCACAAACCAGTTCCAGAAACCAGTCCCAGAAACCCAGTCCCAGACACCAGTCCCAGAAATCCATTTTCAGTAACCCAGTTCCAGAAATCAGTTCCAGAAATCCAGTCCCAGAAACCAATTACAGAAACCCAGTCCCAGAAACCCGTCCCAGAAACCAGTCCTAGAAACCCAGCCGCAGAAACAAGTCCCAGAAATCCAGTCCCAGATATCCAGTCTACGAAACCGGTCCCAGAAACCCATTCCTAGAAAGCAGTGCCAGAAATCCAGTACCAGAAACCAGTTCTAGAAACCAGTCCCAGAAACCCAGTCCCAGATATCCAGTCACAGACACCCAGTTCCAGAAATTCAGTGGCAGAAACCAGTCACAGAAACCCAGTCCCAGACACCAATCCCAGGAATCTAGTCCGAGATTTCCAGTCACAGAAACCAGTCCCAGAAAACCAGTCCCAAACACCCAGTCCCAGAAACTCATTCCCACATCCAGTCACAAAAACCAGTCCCAGAAACCCAGTCCCAGAAACCCAGTCCCAGAAACCAGTCCGAGAAATCCAGTTGCAGTAACCCAGTTCCAGAAATCAGTTCCAGAAATCCAGTCCCAGAAACCAATTACAGAAACCCAGTCCCAGAAACCATTCCCAGAAACCCCGTTCCAGAAACCACTTCCAGAAACCACTCCCAGAAATCCATTTTCAGTAACCCAATTCCAGAAATCAGTCCCAGAAACCCAGTCCCAGAAACCAGTCCCAGAAATTCAGTTGCAGTAACCCAGTTCCAGAAACCACTCCCAGAAATCCAGTTGCAGTAACCCAGTTCCAGAAATCAGTTCCAGAAATCCAGTCCCAGAAACCAATTACAGAAACCCAGTCCCAGAAACCCGTCCCAGAAACCAGTCCTAGAAACCCAGCCGCAGAAACAAGTCCCAGAAATCCAGTCCCAGATATCCAGTCTACGAAACCGGTCCCAGAAACCCATTCCTAGAAAGCAGTGCCAGAAATCCAGTACCAGAAACCAGTTCTAGAAACCAGTCCCAGAAACCCAGTCCCAGATATCCAGTCACAGACACCCAGTTCCAGGAATCCAGTCCAAGAAACCAATTACAGAAACACAGTCCCAGAAACCCAGTTCCAGAAATCCAGTCCCAAACCAATCACAGAAACACAGTCCCAGAAACCAGTCCCAGAAATTCAATCGCAGATATCCAGTCCCACACATCCAGTCCCAGATGTCCAGTCCCAGAAACCATGCCCCACACATCCAGTCAGATACCCAGTCCCAAAAAACAGTCACAGGAACCCAGTCACAGAAACCCAGTTCTACGAATCCAGTCACAGACACCCAGTCCCAGAAAACAGTCACAGGAACCCAGTCACAGAAACCCAGTTCTACGAATCCAGTCCCAGAAACCAGTCCCAGTAACCCAGTCCCAGATATATAGTCCCAGAAACCAGTTCCAGAATCCCAGTCCCACACATCCAGTCACAGACACCCAGTTCCAGAAATCCAGTGGCAGAAACCAATCACAGAAACCCAGTCCCAGAAACCAGTTCCAGATATCCAGTATCAGAAACCAGTCCCAGACACCCAGTCCCAGAAACCAGCTCCAGAAACCACTCCCAGAAACCCGTCCCAGAAACCGAGTTCCAGAAACCAGTTCCAGAAACCACTCCCACAAATCCAGTTGCAGTAACCCAGTTCCAGAAATCAGTCCCAGAAACCCAGTTCCAGGAATCCAGTCCCAGAAACCAGTCCTAGTAACCCAGTCACAGTAACCCAGTTCCAGAAATCCAGTCCCTGATATTCAGTCCCAGAAACCAAGCCACACAGATCATGTCACAGACACCCAGTGCCCAGACATTAGGTCCCAGACATTCAGTTCCAGATACACAGTCCCACAAACCAGTTCCAGAAACCAGTCCCAGAAACCCAGTCCCAGACACCAGTCCCAGAAATCCAGTTGCAGTAACCCAGTTCCAGAAATCAGTCGCATGAACACCAGTCCCAAACACCCAGTCCCAGAAACTGAGTCCCACATCCAGTCACAAAAACCAGTCCCAGAAACCCAGTCCCAGAAAACAGTCCCAGAAACCAGTTCCACGAATCCAGTACCAGAAACCAGTCCCAGAAACCCAGTCCCAGAAACCAGTTCCAGAAACCAGTCCCAGGAACCCAGTCCCAGATATCCAGTCACAGAAACCAGTTGCATGAACACCAGTCCCAAACACCCAGTCCCAGAAACTCAGTCCCACATCCAGTCACAAAAACCAGTCCCAGAAACCCGTCCCAGAAAACAGTCCCAGAAACCAGCCCCAGACACCAGTCACAGACACCAGTCCCAGACACCCAGTTCCAGGAATCCCGTACCAGAAACCAAGTCCCGGAAAACCAGTCCCACACATCCATCCCATAAGACAGTACCAGAAATCCAGTCCCAGAAACGAGTCCCAGAAACCAGTCCTAGAAACCCAGTCGCAGAAACAAGTCCCAGAAATCCAGTCCCAGATATCCAGTCTACGAAACCGGTCCCAGAAACCCAGTCCTAGAAAGCAGTGCCAGAAATCCAGTCCCAGAAACCAGTTCCAGACACCAGTCCCAGGAACCCAGTCCCAGATATCCAGTCACAGAAACCAGTCCCAGAAAACCAGTCCCAGAAACTCAGTCCCACTTCCAGTCACAAAAACCAGTCCCAGAAACCAGTTCCAGAAACCCAGTCCCAGAAACCAGTCCTAGAAACCCAGTCGCAGAAACCAGTTCCAGAAATCCAGTCCCAGATATCCAGTCTAAGAAACTGGTCCCAGAAACCCAGTCCCAGAAACCCAGTCCTAGAAAGCAGTGCCAGAAACCCAGTTCCAGAAACCAGTCCCAGAAATCTGGTCCCAGACATCCAGTCCCAATAAAACTGGGACTGCATAAAATCTGAAAAAAAACAGAATCCCATCAGGTCATATTTTACTCCCAGTAGCAGATCACCAGCATGTCAGAGAATGAAAAAGTAGTTCCAGGGTGGTGTTCAGCATGGTGTAGCATCTCTTCTTCTAACATGTCTGGAAACGTCTGGGAAGTGAGGAGACCAGTTGCTGGAGTTCTAAGAGAGGAATGTTGTCCCATTCTGGTCTGATGCAGGATTCTAGCTGCTCTACAGTCCTGGACCTTGGTTGCTGCATTTCTGCTTTAATGATGCTCCAGATGTTGTGTATTGGTGAAAGGTCTGGACTGCAGGCAGGCCAGTTCAGCAGCCGGACTCTTCTCCTGTGAAGCCATGCTGCTGTGATGGATGCAGGATGTGGTTCAGCATCATCTTGCTGAAATCTGCAAGGCCTTCCCTCAAAGAGACGTTGTCTGGATTGGAGCAGCTGTGTGTGTGTGTGTGTGTGTGTGTGTGTGTGTGTTATTAATATTATTATTATTGTTGTTGCTGACCTACTGATGATGTATTTTCTTTATGGGACAACAGGTGGAAACTAGCAACCTACCAAATCTGCATATTTACCACAATATGCTACGTTCATGCTCCCGTTCAAATAAACGGTTAAATAAATAAACATCAGCTGGGTGACAGCAGAACTCGCGTTTATTCCTGTTGTCACACCTGATCGTCACACCTGATGATTGGCAATCAGAGGAAAGATTTACTGATCCTCACTTTCTGTAACAGCTTTACACTGAGGGGTGAAAAGTGATCAATAACAGCAAAGTTTAATCAGCAACAGAGTGAGAACACACACAGCTGCTGATCTCTCTCACACACACACAGAGAGAGAGAGAGAGAGAGAGAGAACACAGTCATGCTTGTTTTCCTGTATAAAACCAGCTGTGAGTCCACCATGTTCCACCAGTTGCTTCTGCAGCTTTTTCTTCTACTGAAGCTTCATTCTGACATCATCTGTGGGCTTTGAGCTTCATTTGAATATTTAACGACTTCTCTTTACTCGTTTTTCTGTATTTTTAGCTGTTTCATCTCCAACAAGGATAAAATACATTATGTTGGTATGTTCTAGTTTATTTGTGCAGGAGACCTGAATCTGCAGCACCATCTGAATCCTCTGTGAAACACCCAGGCAATGTCCACATGTGAAAACGGCTCAAGTGTGAAAACAGTGGCGAAAGCTAGAGGAAGGCCTCTACAGCAGCATGAAACCACTGTAGTACATACTACAAGGCTGTGGGGGGCGCTGTGATGATTAACACACAAGAGCTGGAAGAGGACACAGCGCATGCGCAGATAAAGTCGCCGGAAGTTCAGATTCGAAGAGAAGATGGCTGACCAGTCACAGCAAGGCAAGAGAGAAACCTTCGTTTGGACAGATGAAGAAGTGGAGCAGCTTCTTCCAGTTATGTTGGACAACAAAACAAAAAAAAAAAAAAAAATTGAAGAAGGCGTGGACTGGGAATTGGTGCAAAGTAAATACGCAGATATTCTGCAAGACTTCAAGGCACAGTATCCAGGTGGGACGGGCACTGATTACCCTCGTGATAGCAACGCCATCACCAAAGCCCAGGTTACTGCCAAAATTAAAAACATCAGCAAAAAATACAGGCAGGCAGTTGACACTGGACATCAGAGTGGCCAGGGATGTGCAGTGCTCCTTTTTCTTGAGCTGTGTGAGCAGGTTTGGGGTGGTGCTCCCGCCACCCGCCGCATTGACTGCGCCATCAAGTCTATGAACGTGGCAGAGTCGAGTCTTGCGGAGTCGGGCAGTACATCACCAACAGAACAGTGAAGCACAGAGTCGCCTCAGTCTGCTGAATCCTCTGATTGTCTCCTGCTCTCTGTAGTCAAACAGCACCGGGAAATGCTACAGGTATGATCACAGTCATTTGATACTTGTAAAGTTTTCTTTTTTTTAACAACTAATAACATATAATAATAATTATAATTGAACGTTATACTGCACCTGTTTTGTTCTTTGTATGTATAAGCTTAACAGGGACATTCATGTAGTGTTATTATTATTAGCAAATACCATTGCTGCTAACTTTTTATGCAGTTATTATTAAACTGTTATTATTTTTAAATAACACCCTCTTTTGTAGCCTCACAAAAATTGTGTAGAACAAAGCATGCATAAATAACAGTGGCCAGATCATTTAAATTTATGTCCATAGGCCTTCTAAGGGCCGCAGATCTAGTCTTAAGGCGACCAAAAGCGCACTCTATAACCACACGTGCCCTGCATAAAGTCAGTCCGAAGTTTTGCTCCTAAGGTGTGGAACCTCCATTAGCATACTCCTTCATTAGGCAAGCCAGGATCACCAAGCAGGAAATTCAGGATGGCTTCCTCGTCATCCACAATCTGTTTTGTCAAAGGCGGTGTGTTTCCAGTCTTCAAATAAGAGTTTATCTTCGAATTAGCAAAAACTTGAGCATCATGAGCACTACCGGGCCACTCTATGCAAACATTTAGAAAGTGATATCTGTAATCACAGACTGCCTGGACATTGTTCATGTAGTCCATGGGGTTTGTGTGTATGGGGGTATTTTCCTATCTTGAATCAAGAGCATAATTGTTTGCTTTGAGAGCAAGATTTCTGGTTTTCATGCTCAAATATCGTCGTTCTCTCTCTCAAAACTCTGCTCTCACACTCAGAAAGTCCCTCCTACATTCAGATATATTGTTCTTCCTTTCAAAACTCTGCTCAGACTTGGTCTCTTTCCCTCACACTCACACACTTTCTCTGCTCTCAAAACTTCTGCTCTTGTATATTTTTCCTCTCTCTTGGGTTGCTGAACAAGCTGTCTGTCAAACCTCCTCCAGCCAACAGAATACGAGATAAATGTAGAAACTTGTCCTCACCTTCTTCAGGGTGCGCTTGTTTTACTTCACACAGTGACTCCACACTCTTAGTCCAGATTTTGTTTGAACATAAACTTTTTAGTAGTGGCTAATTATCATTTTATGTTTTGTATAACAGCATCTCATTAATAAAACAAGTTGTTTCTAATAGTTTTCTACATTGTGCAGTGTAATAATAATGATTAGCCAAGAAAACTCAACATGTTATGTTTCTGTCAGAGGGGGCGGGGCTATTTTCAAAACTCAACATATCTGGACCCCAAAGGCTCATGGGAAATGGAGATTCAGCTGAAATTTAACCTTTTTTATTGCTGTGCTATAGATTTGAGTTGTGTGCTTTAATTTCTGTGTTATGTTAACAATTAGACAATCGTGGCACCATGAATGAAAAGGATGGTCCAGGAAAAGAAACTCACCACCAGCAGTTAGATTTGTACGTGATGTAATGTGTAAAAAATTATAATTATTGACTCAACCCATCATCACCTTCTCAGTATTGCTGAGCTTGAGGAGTTGTTCCTTTCAAAGAGCCATTCAGAAGACTGGCTCATTCTCACAATATCTTACAAAATTTCACAATATATAAGAATGACAAACAATCAAAATATGTACCTGTATAAAATCCACTATACAAATTTTAAAAAGATTATAGGAAAAACATAGATAAAAAAGGAGAAACCTGAGCAGTCTGTGTAAATTCTAGTAAATGTTTTGGATAAAACTCACAGTATTTGTTTCCGAACAATTCTCTCTGTCCATCGATGCTTCACATGAAGGGAGCGTGTTGGACATCAGACTTCTATGATGTCACATGTTATTTATTTTATTTTCATTGGACTCAACTGTATTACTTCTTATTTACTTATTTACTTATTCATTCAGTCTTTTTTAGCTGGAAGGGGGGGGGGGGGGGGCTTGGCGTGTGTGTGTATACATGTGTGTGCGTGTGACTGTGTGAAAGATTTCATTGAGTGTTTTTATTCTTATTCTACTTTGATGTATGTAAAGGCTTGCTTTATTGAACAATGAGATATGAACTGAAAAATTTCTATATAAAAAGAATGGCTCACAAATGAACGGCTCACAGCTGTGAATCAGTTCCCATCGTTCATGTAAAAGAGTCGTCACATCTCTAGTTTATTGTCATGTGTATATCAAAGGTCAACGGAAGAACTAAACAGTATGAGTAAATCTAAAAAAATTGGTTCAAACCAGAGCCGTCGATAAACTCAGTTTTGCGACATCCGTTGACTTTGTTGTCGAGCAGTCACGTGGGTCATGGAGCCTCCAAACAAACCCCGCGCTGCTAGACTCTACTATGGAACAGACAGACAGCAGCAATCGGATTACTGAGGGTGAAAACTAAATAAACATAATATTGCTGCACATATACTTTTGTCAGTGAATGCATTATTATGTTAATGTTAATTTAAGTGACGATCAAATCATGTTTGACAATAGATTAAATAAGTGTAACCAGCACCATCTCAACCAACAAGCTAGCATTTATTAAAGATCAGACATGATAGTCCTCATTAGCCTCTATACTTAATGATAACCACCCATACAATTCGCTTTAGTAAGGTTAAATGATTAGCTTGTTAGGGCATATTTTCATCTAATGGTAGCATGTAATGTCCCAGCAGTATGGACTTAAAATCACAGACACAATGCAGACAACACCGAAGATCCTCTTCAGACAGGACTCGGCTGCATTTCAATGGTTTGTATTTAAAATCTGCACCGTCTCTTTTAAGCTGGATTTTTTTTAAACTTGATCATGCTTAGTTTATGTTCTTCCCTTTTTGTCTTGTTTTTTATTTTAAATTATGCTTCATATAGTCTTATGTTTTTATTATTTTTGTAAAACCATTTAAATCTCCATGTTGTTGAATTGTGCTGTAGTTGCTTTGCTTTGAATGTAAAAGGAAAAGTCTCACTGAGTAACAACCTGGTTTAAGTAAAAACTCACTGGGACTGGCACCGACAGGACAAGAAACAAGTTAAACCTTTAAAAAGCAAACTTTTAATGACATAAGACAATAAAGTAAATAAACCAGTTTCAGTTTGCATAATGAAATAATAAAAATAAACCTTGGGGAAGGAAAAATGACAAACTGATGGATGTCAGTGTTTCTGCCTGCTGCTCCTGAATAAAGAATTTTTAAAAAGAAATGTCAGTAATGGCTAAATCAACTAAAGAACATGAATGTAGAGCAGTTGTAAGGGTAGAAAATGAGTTAATATGAAGTGAACACGTATGTGTGAAAACGTGATGAAGAGGAAAGAGGGAAGATAAAACAGTGATAGTGAGTGAATAAAGATGCAGAGTGAATCAGTGAAATATAAGTTAATTAGGAATACATTTAGGTGATTACTACTCAGTTATTGGTGGAACATGGCAAGCAGAAGGGGACAAGGCAGTTTTAATAAACATTTAAACATTTTAAATAAAATTTAGTGGATAAAAGTCAGTAAGCTCTGGATAATTACCTAACAGGAGCTCTGTGATTTTCTGTTATATGTAATAGAGAATTCATGAAAAGCGTTACAAACTCCTGAGTTTTCCCTGCTACTACACATTAAACTCCCCAGTACATGAAAAACTGTTCACCCTAAAATACAACACAGGACTCTGAAATGTCATCTCTGGGCTACACGTAACCAGCAACATGAGAACACCGTGATAATATGTTTTCACTAACCGAAGTCACACTCAACATAAAATTCTATGAATCTATGAATAACACTTGATCAGTACACTGAAATAAATAAAACAAGACTGTGACCACACTTATTCGAACTAAACAAAAAAGCTGGGAGGCCATGAGGTGAAAGGACAATATCTATAACATCAAACACAAATAGATTTAAACAAAAACTTATTGAACATACATAATTATTTCATTGCAGGACATATGACAGAATGTACATGCATTTTCGTGACTTATAAGACTGATCTTGCATCAACTTCCCTCTGAAAACGAATGAAAGCACTGGCGACGAACGCAGTCTGATCCGGTGTTTGAACTATTGAACGTCTCCAGTAACACAGAAGTGCGGCGCTGTGTTTTCTACACGGGAGTCAATGAGAGTGTACTCAGTGCTGCCACTCTGGGTACATCAAGGGTTCAAACTTCTAGAGGCTTTAAAGAAATCTAGATAAGTGAACTAATGGCTTTAAGTAAATTGGTGTTGATAAAACTTGACATGTTTCAGCATTTGTAAAAATTAGAATGGTTTAAGGCAACAGATTTCCACAAAAATTTCTAGTGAACTCAACTAATCCAGGATTAGAGTGCAGGTAAGTTAACTTTTTTATTTATTCATTTTTTATTTATTTATTTATTTTTTAACTTTTTATTTTAGAATTTTTACATTGTAAAACTGAACATTCCTTGACATTAGACATAAAATGAGAGGGGAAATAAATAATAATAAAAATAAAATATACCTATGTATACACATACATATACATACATACCTGTACACATGTACATACAAAGTAAAATAGATTAGATAGATTACATGACAGCAGGGACAAAATAGTTTCCCATATAGTAAAGATCAACAACCGAACTATTTCAGTCCACCAGCCAGGTTTGTTTTAACACGGTGCCATGTTTGGTTGAAAATGTCCATCTTCATTTGTAAACATTCAGTCATCTGTTCCATTATGTAAACTTGTTTGAGTCTTTGTTTCCATTGAAGTATTGTTGTTGGTTTTACATCTCTCCAATTTACAGTCATCATTTTATTAGCAATCAATAACATTATGTGTAATATGTATCTCTGATTGGCAGTATAGTTTTCCCTTGGTATGGCACCCAATACAAAGAGCAAGGGATTCGGTGGAACCTTCACTTGTGCAATTCTTTCAATTTCTTGCTGAACATCCTTCCAATATGTTTGGATCACTGGACAGTCCCAAAAGATATGTGTGTGGTCCCCTATTTTCCCACATTTCCTCCAACACAGTGCCACTGAGTGGTCTTTTACATAGTTAGAAAAAACATGGGGAGTATTGAAGTATCGGATTTTTCTTTTCCAAGCAAATTCTTTCCATAATTGACTATTGGTTCCTTTGTGGCTCTCTAGACATATATTGTGCCATAAATAGTCCGTTATTATGGTATTCAACTCTAGTTCCCATTTTTCCTTAAAGTTCAAGGTATTTTGATAAGTGTCAGGCATGATCCTCGTAAATATGGGAAACATGTTTTTTTGTGGGGAAGTTCTTTTGTGCAATAGTAATAAAATATTGTTCTATTTCATCAGGTTCCTTAAAAAGTCTCTCTCTCTCTTTGTGTTTCATAATGTAGTGCCTAATTTGAAGGTATCTATACAAATCATTTGATGGGAGATTAAACTGTTCTTGAAGCTGAGTAAAAGATTTAAGATCTGTTCCCTCAAACTGTTGGTCGAGTGTGGTGAGGCCTCTGGTGGCCCATCTTCTAAATCCATGGTCCCAAGTAGAAGGTGGAAACTCTACATTGCCCACTATGGGCATGGCACATGAAAGTGATCCCTGGTTTTCTAGTTTTTTCCTCACATCAGTCCACACCTTCAGTGTGTGCTTTATCCATTCATTTCCCAGTTTTATTTTATTAATAAGTTTAGTGTTCATAAAAGGCAAGATTGACAACGGTATACCCCTAGTTTCACTCTGCTCTATCTGGGTCCATCTTACTTCCTCGTCTCCTCTAATCTAAGCCACTACTGCCGTTAATTGAGCTGCCCAATAGTAATGTTTCAAATTTGGCAAGCCAAGACCTCCCTTGTCTTTTGCCAGGAAGAGTGATTTAAGTCTTATTCTAGGTCTCTTGTTTTGCCAAATAAACTGGGAAATTAATTTATTTAACAATTTGAAAGTAGAAACTGGGACTTTTATTGGTAGAGACTGAAACACAAATAGAAGACGAGGGAGTAAATTCATTCTTATGGTCTCAGCTCTACCTAATAGTGAGAGGGGGAGGACTTCCCAGCGAATCAGATCTTTTTTTATTTCTTTAATTAATTTATTGTAATTGGCGTCAAATAGTTTTGTGGGACATGGTGTAAGTATAATTCCTAAGTATCTAAATCCTTGATTAGACCAGTGAAAAGACACTAATTCATTTAACTGTTCAGGCCAAGTCCCTGATATCATCATCGCCTCTGATTTGTTTTGACTGATTTTATATCCGGAAATCTCACCTTATTCATTCAAACATTGCATAAGTGATGGGACTGACGTAAGTGGGTGTTTAATAAATAGTAGAATATCTTTTATTTTTTATTATTATGGTTTTTATTTTATCAATGTAATCTGGTGGGCTAGATATTGGCAGCTTGCAAGCCGCTAGTTGCCAAACACAGCTTTAAGTGTTTTCACAAAGTCAAAGTACTATTAGTTTACTTATCAAAATTTCTTTAAAGCCTCTAGAAGTTTGAACTAATTCCCTTAGATTTACTCATACTGTTTAGTTCTTCCGTTGACCTTTGATATACACATGACAATAAACTTAGAACTTACTTAGAACTTAGAAACAACTTGTTTTATTAATGAGATGCTGTTATACAAAACATAAAATGATAATTAGCCACTACTAAAAAGTTTATGTTCAAACAAAATCTGGACTAAGAGTGTGGAGTCACTGTGTGAAGTAAAACAAGCGCACCCTGAAGAAGGTGAGGACTAGTTTCTCCATTTATCTCGTATTCTGTTGGCTGGAGGAGGTTTGACAGACAGCTCGTTCAGCAACCCAAGAGAGAGGAAAAATATACAAGAGCAGAAGTTTTGAGAGCAGAGAAAGTGTGTGAGTGTGAGGGAAAGAGACCAAGTCTGAGCAGAGTTTTGAAAGGAAGAACAATATATCTGAATGTAGGAGGGACTTTCTGAGTGTGAGAGCAGAGTTTTGAGAGAGAGAACGACGATATTTGAGCATGAAAACCAGAAATCTTGCTCTCAAAGCAAACAATTATGCTCTTGATTCAAGATAGGAAAATACCCCCATTTGTGTGTGTGTGGCTGTTTGATTTCGATGTGGGTGCCATCAACTGCACCAAAACGTTGTGGTATGCCATGGGCTTGTTGGAAACCCATCACTAGCTCCTCCACCTCGGGCTCAGTGGTCGGTAGCGAGATGTTTTTTGGACAAAGGTGGGTGGCGATCACTTTGCACGTTTCTCGAACAATACTAGACACAGCCTGTTGTGACACACCAAACGCGTTAGCTGTCTTCCGTAGCCTTCTCTCGTCGCTCAGGTATTATTGCAGTCCGCTTCGTAGGATCAATTGAAGACCTCATATTCATGGATTGCCGTTTGATGTACAGCTGGAGTTGGTCAGTCAAACCAACAATAGAGGGTTTGGACATTCTAAAGTTTTCTCTCCATTCGTTGTTCACGACAGCGCTGTTTACGAAATTATGCCACAAAGTGCTGCATCTTCCTGGTCGGACCCAATACTTTCTTCTGGTTGCACTTCTCGTCCTTGTTCAAAGTGGTCCTCGTAGCATCTGACAAACGCTGTTCTCCATATCTGCTTGCTCCTGCTGTGGCTGGTAGTAGTGCGATACTGTGTTGTAAAAGCCGCACATTTTGGTGCAAAAGCTGTATACAAGTCAGGACTGTCTGAGGCAGCACCACAACACATCGTTGTTGTGTTTGGCGCGCGTTCATTGCACTGACGTCATTTCCTTGAGTTGTGCGCCTTCGCAGCCCGCACAGTACCGCAGACGATCAGATCAGAGCAGCAGAGCGCCGCCTTCTCCAGACATCAGCAGGTTCCAGCCAATCACAGCCACCAGACTGCTGGTGGTCCTGTACCTGGTACGGAAGACGGTCGGGTCGGAGGATGAGGTTTTGCTGGAGGAGCACATCGGCTGCACACAGTACGGCGTAGACAGTCACCACCGTGCTGCTGACATTAGCTGTTCTCTGGTTTAAACTAAGACTGCACCACATCGCCAAGATGGCTCCACTTAGCTTCCAAAGAAACAAAATGCACCAGAAGCTCAGCAACACAGTCCTGCTCAAAGGGTTTTAGCCAAGCCATGTTTTTTAGGTTGTTTGTGTGTCTCCATGTGAATATCTCCACAGTGTAGTTCTCTGTACAGGGTTCCTGGATGTAAATGTGTAAATCTTCTACCTATTTTGTTTTACAAAAAAATCTCACTTTTATGTCCAAGATTTTACAGACACTGAAGAGAATGCGAATAAAGTATTATAATGTGTTATGATAAAATAAATATTACTAATATAATAAAATAATTTTAATTATTATACGTTTTAACTAAACATGTAGTAATTCTAATTATATATACATATATATATATGTGTGTGTGTGTGTGTATATATATATATATATAATGGGCCCATTGATTACAGTAAGATGATTTAAGTGGCCATCAGCCACTTCATATAAGTAGGTCATTTCAGCATTATCTATCAAATCAGTTTCATGGCGCTAACATGAACTTTAACTACTGACCTGCAGCTAGAGAAGAAATGAGAACTGAGTGATGTTCAGATGGATGTTTTGTAGGTTTCCAGAAGATAAATGTAGGAGGCAGCATGGGTAGCAGCACTCAGGAGGAGAGACTTTGTACCGAAGGACCGTTCAGTCGTCTGCAGCCTCATTTTAACCCAGAGTACTTTAACAGGACTGGACAGTAAACTGGTTTAAAGGAAGGAGCGAAACCATCCATTTTTAATTTTCCTGACCATCTTTGCAAAGTCAGTGTCATGACAATTTCTCATGTAATCATAATATTTCACTAACACAACCTCCTCTCTCAATGGTGATTATAACATAGAAGTACTGGTACAAATTTCTCTGGTCTTGAATTCTCTGTTTATTTTGTTTTCTTTGACATTGTGTTTAAAAAACACGTCTGTTTTATATTGGTGATGTGTTCTTTGGTACCTTTATCAAATTGATTACTTGTTGGGCTTGTCACATCAGAGGTAAATTTGGGTTCTTTATTTTGTATTAAAATGGCGAGAGGAACAGATGCAACTTTAACTGAGGTATTTCATTTTGAGGGTATTTTGGTAAATTTTTAATTTAGGCAATCTTTTTTTTAAATGGGTGTTTTTCATTTTTAAAGTTTTTAAAACATTCCTTTATATTTTATTTATTTATATTTTATATTACTCGTATTTTAAATATAACTCCATATATGAGCATCACCATCATCATTTCTCTGAGGATTGTAGAAAAATTCAGTTTGCATGTGGGTGTGTGTCTGAAAATGTGTAAGTGTACAATATAAAATAAAAATAATAGTAAAAATAATGATCTGTTGTATTATAAATTTGTGTGACTTTTCTAATAAACCAAACAAATTGAAATCGGTTGAAAATTCTGCGAATTATGGTGATTTTAATCATTGATAGACCTCTGCCTCTGTTGACAAATGCAGGAAGTAGACGCGGCTTACCCCGGCCCAAGATGGCGGCCGCGTTGACCCATCGTTCCTATGGACAGCAGCGTCAGAGGCGACATCTACGTGTACATATCATGGTTATGCGTGAGTGAGCTGACTGTGGAAAGATGGCCGCCAGCGCAGACGAGACAGCTGTTGTAGATATGCAGGGTCAGCAGAGCCACAGCCAGCACCTGAACACATTACAGGATCACTGGAGATGGTTTTATTTATTTATTTTCTAATGTTATCTTATATCGATCTCAGCCTGGGGGGAAAAATTTCACAAACATTCCTCTAATCAGTCTGATCACTTATTATGAAACCTCAGACTGATCAATGAAGTTTTATAGCAGTCTTGGATGTAGATTCTGAGACGTTTTCTCCTTTTTGACCCACAAGAACACAATCTGTATCTCTGAAATTATACCCGATCAATGAAGCATTTGTAAGTTTCCTAAACGACAACCAGAGCAGAAAAATAAACAAAAGTTTATCTCCTAGAAGTTCTGTTTTCCCACCGCGTCCTTTGGCCCTGAACAGCTAACGGGTTTGATTGACAGCTGGAGGTGTCAGGTTACCGCGGTGGGCGGGGCTTGCTGTAGCCTGACGTGTTTCGCTTCCACACCGGAATCAACAGGTCTGAAGGTAACTCCAAGAGTTTCTCAGCGCAACTTTTAGCGCGGTTCTTCTGTCTGCTTCATGGCCCGGTTTCGCTCGCTTCTCACGCGCCGACTTAAGGCGGTAACACACCAGCGCGTGCCGCGCTGTCAGCACAGCAGCACTCCGCTGGACATGATGTTAGCCTGTTAGCTTAGCTTAGCTGTTTTCAACCTGAAGGGTGCCATCAACTGCATAACGGGCGTGACGTGCCTCCGCGAGACGATGAACAGCTGTTTAACTGATGAATAAAATAATAGTAATAATGGTTATTATTATTATTATTATATTGATCAGTTAATCAAGTTCAATATTATTATAAATCAGCTGTTATGATTATTGATATACTATATTAATCAATATTACTGATTTACTACAAATCAAATCAAGTGTCATATTTTTTTATTTATTATCAAGTTTGGCAAAATACAAAATAAAATGCAAAAATAAGGCAGGAAAAAAAGAACAGGAAATAGTTCGGGGATACGTTCTCCAGGTGTGGAGGGAGGGTACAACCTTCAGGTTCAGTTCTGAATAATGCACCGTTTAAAAAAGCAGAGCAAGGGTACACAATAGCACCAAATGAGGACAGCGGGGTTGGAATCCAGAAGCTCCATCTACACATACATGTAGACATTTTTACAGAGAGAAACTCACTCAGTGACAGGTATTGATATAATACTGATATTGATAGATACAGATTCTGAGTATCTGAATCAGATAGAAGTGCCCCAAACCACCTAACGGGTCATGAGCTTTCCTGTATGGGACAGGCTGACCTCGTGATACTGACCAGGGTTGGAGGACATGAGAACAGGGCTGCATCGATTAGTTGATTTTTCTTATCTTTGTTGAGTTGCACATGCGCACTAAAGTCCGCCAGGGGAAAAATATGGCTGCCGACCACGGAACAAAATGATGGCAGAGGACTTCAAAAGTCTGAAATAACTTCACTCTAAACTTACAAAATAAATTTAAATACATGTGAGATTTGCAAAGCGAATCTTGTATACCACGGAAGTACGTCTGCAATGCTCGTACATTTAAAGAGGAGGAATGGCAGAATTACATATATTCTGTCACGATAACAAATTTTGCTGGGCGATAAATTTTCTCAAATTATCGCGATAAACGATAATATCGCACAAAGTTATAATGTTGTCATTTTGAGAACATTTTCAACTAATATAATGACAATGCCACCCTTTCAAAGATCAATAAACTTTAATTTCTAAAGAACATTTTACACTGGAACTGGAAGACATTTTAAACAACAAAACAAAAACCATAAATAGAACGGACTCTCAGTCTCATTAACAATGAATGAAAACCAAACACAATAAGTATGATGGATAATAGTCTGTTCTGTAACAAAATTACCTGTAAAAAATATATATATATAAAAAAAAGAAAATTATATATATACTGTGCATCGTTTGGAAAGCTGAAATATCTCCCCACTTGATGTGTATTTTGTCATATACGGTAGTATGTAGGCTGACTCTCTTTGTGTAATGTGCCTGCGCATTACAGGGGTTATTACGGTAGACCAGGAAGTGGGTGCTTTGTACTGACGTCGTAGGTAGGCAACATGTGTGTGTTCTGCCTGCATGTGGGGAGCAGCGAAACAATAAATGAGGTGTTCGCAGCTATTATTTCTCCATTCCACTTATTTACATATTTCAGCATGACAATCGGAGGTTTAGCGCGAGACGCCACTTAAATGCGCCAAATACGGCGTACTGGCTCGCACAGGTGCTCCACCACGGTCTCGTGCTACAACGTGCTGCTGTCAAGTATGACACGAGAGAGATCCACAAGAAACCAGAGCGTCCAGTCAAAATACTCCATGGTGAAACTTGTTGTCATACACAGTCTATTGTAAAGTGTGTGTAAGTGTGTGTGTGTGCGGGGGGGTCGATTATCGCGGCCGGCAAACTTATCACGCTAATTTTCTTACCGTCCAATTAATTGACTTATTGCTTATCGCGACAGGCCTACATACATAACAACCTCATGCAAGTTTTCAAAGCTGAAAGTGAAATAAGATCCATTTAATAATCATGAGATACATAATCCGATGGGTCAACTAGTCATTTTAATAGTTGGTGACTAATCAACCATCAGAATAGTCATTAGTTTCAGCCCTACATGAGAATAAAAGGTTTATAGTCAGTTATTTATAATTCTGTGAGCAGATCTTGGCACAAGTAGAAGAATAATACTGAACGTTGAATGCACCAAGCCTCTCACAATACGGCAGCTTTGTCACGTCTTAGCGTCCACAGCTGCCCACAGGGAGTATTTGAGAAGAGCTGAAAGTATTACTTTGGTAGATGCCTAACTCATTTGAAGAAATGTCACTTGAGTACTAGTATCTGATATTAAATTTACCGGTTAAAACTTTTTGGGAATAAACTAAGTAGAGTTAAACCTTCCAGACGTTTCTCTAGTGTTTCATGTTGCATTTGATTCTGCCAGTTCAGTAAAAAATCTTAACATCAGCGTTACGCTGAAGAAACACAACAGAGCTGATAGTGAGACAAAGGTCAGCACCCTTATGTCATATTCACTGCGTGGTCTGCTGTTTCCTAAAGTTGAGAGGCCGATGAATACTGTCCAGGTGAGACCTGGACCTGAAGCGGACCCAGCCTATCCCTCTCTGTGACCGTCAGCCATGATGCTGGTCACCGTGTCTGATACCGCAGGAGAAAAGCAACACGCAGCCAGCATTATGATCATGTGTGAGTTATATCAAGAAAGTCATCAGCACGGAGTCATGACATTTTCAGTCGGCTACGATAAATCTCATGAAATAAGGGAACAAAATTACGAAGTTGATGCTTTGCTGCCACATAAGCTTTGGCTTTGTGGTTGCAGATGTGGGATGAGGCCTGCAGCTTAAACGCCTTATCCACTTTGATGGCAGAGTTTTAGATGTCGCCCGGCATATTCCATGCCATCATCATTGCTGCTGCTTTCCGCTACTTTCTCCCGCTATCAAAACACCGGATTCCAAACCGGAACGAAGTGGTGCATCCCGTTTTCACAAATGCAGAAGTTGGTTGCAAAAAATCCTCATAAAGTTTTACCAATCACTCGAATTAACATCTACCCATGACTGTAGCCCCCCCCCCCCCCCCCCCCCCCCCCCCCCCCCCCCCCCCCCCCCCCCCCACCCCCCCCCCCCCCCCCCCCCCCCCCCCCCCCCCCGTTGTCATGAGGTGTGTTTTGATCTACAAAATTTTGCTGTAACACAATAACCACTTACCTTTGATTTTCCTTTACATCCTTGTGGTCTGAAAACAGAAGTAAGAACTTTTTGAAGCTTTCACTGTTCTTATGCTTGTATATTAAAAGAGTGTCTTATTATAAATGACTTTTCATTGTATCGCACAACTTTGTGATGAAATGGTGTTTGCTTGGCCAAAAAAATGACTATATGACATTAAATAAGACCTGCACCGATACAAGAAGAAGAAATTAAAGTTTAGACGGAGGTTCTCTGGGATGGATTACAGGCCGACTAGATCTTTGAGTGAACGTCCTTCTTAACGAGGAGTTGGTTGGGTGTCTGAACTTCTCTCTGAGGGTTCTGGGTTTTAGAAGTTCAGCTTGTGGGTACATTTTAAATGTGTGTGTGTTTGTGTGTATATCAGCATGTCCAGGGAGCAGGTGAGTATCGCTGAACTCCTGCTGTCATTGGACAGCTCTGATCTGCAGGAGGCGGAGCAAATGAGAGCCGCAGTCCACCAGCGGCTGAGTACAGGTGAGTCCACCTGTCTCTGTGTGTCTCCACCTGTCCTCTTCCTCGTCCTGACCGAGCTTCTGCTCATAGACAGGGGAGGCATCGTCCTCTCCTCTCTGGTGGATCATTACCTGGACTCCTCCTCCTCGCAGGCAGTGCTCCTCCTGTCCTCCATCAGGGAGCCTCATCACAAGGTGAGCAGCTTGCGACAGGTGTTTAGGTGTTGGTGTGTGTGGTTCTGAATCATGTTGGACCACCCTCCCTGGTCAGACCCTGCTGGAGAAGCTGAACGAGTCTCTGAGCAGACCTGGATCCAGACTGGCTGCTGTCACCCTGCTGGGTCACCTGATCGGGAAGCAGCCTCCTTGGGTCCATCACATCAGCCAGTCGCCGCTGCTGCCGGCCCTGCTGCGCTTCCTCAAGGTCCAAACCACATCCACATCTCACTCCCTTCAGATAGCATCACTTTTATTGATCAGTTTATTGTTGTCTTCAGACTGACAATGATGTGGTGTTCCTGATCACCGGAGTCCTGGTCCTCATCACTCTCTTACCCATGATCCCCCAGGCTGGGAAACAACACATCTACGACTTCTTTGACGTGTTTGGCCGCCTGGCATCTTGGAGCTACAAGAACCCTGGTAACATTCTGTTTGCTTTAGACAAAACGATCAATCACTGATCTCAGTTCTGATTGGCTGCTCATTGTCCCCTGCAGGTCGTGTGCCCATGGTCTACGTGGTCCACCTCCAGGCAGGTGTGTACTCTCTGTTCCACCGTCTGTACGGGATGTTCCCCTGCAACTTCATGTCCTACCTGAGGCTGCACTACAGCATGAAGGAGAACCTGGACACCTTCCAGGAAGTGGTGAAGGTCCGTGAACATGCTGATTCATAGAGGTTCTGGACCTGGACACCTTCCGGGTATGGGGGTATTTCCATCTTTAATCAAGAGCATAACTATTTGATTTGAGAGAAAGATTTCTTGGTTTCATGCTCAAATATGTTGTTCTCTCTCTAAACTCTGCTCTCACACTCTAAAAGTCCCTTCTTGCTCTCAGATACATCGTCTTCCTTTCAAAACTCCGCTCCTCTTCTCAAGTTTAGGGTTGCAGGTTAAAATCTCCTGCGTTCCAGCTTGGTCTCTTTCCCTCACACTCAGACACATTCTCTGTTCTAATAACTTCTGCTCTTGGATATTTTTCCTCTCACTTGGGTTGCTGAACGAGCTGTCTGTCAAACGTCCTCTAGCTAATAGTGTTACAACCGCAGGCAGAAAGGACGTTAAACACGGTTCTCGCGAGGTTTTAAAAAGTCTTGAATTTGCAAATACGCATTTAAAACCTTAAAACTTAGACAGTTTGCGAGGAGAAATGATTGGGAAACATTTAGCCCAGCACACAGGAAGCCTTTATTTTCACGTGAAAGAAATCTAGCTGACAGTGACCTGAGAATTTAGTGGATTCGGTGAGTAAACTGGGAAAGTGTAAATGTAAAATTACACGTCTGGACAAAGGCTCGTTCTCGGCTTGGTTGACACCAGTGGAGAACCCGTTTGAAGCTCGGTGTAGAACATCAAACTGAGACGGATGAGGATCGAGGTTTTGGAGGCACATGAGCAACCAGCAAAGCATGTCGTCACCTTAAAGAGAAACAGTGACCTCCCTCTGTGTTGACGTCTGGGCCGTCGGGTTTATGTACCTCGCAGACACACTGAGACAAGTTCAGCAGCAACATGGACTGAAGTCGACCTCCAAACGACGTTTGGCTGCTCCCCGACCCTGAGAGCTGCAGGGCTACGGACACGTTACCAAACACGTCGAACAAGACCAACGACGGAGTCGCAGGACATAGCCCAGTCTGGCCGAGCACTTCATATTAACACCGAATTAATCTCTCCGCTGAACAACGGAGCCTTCGTCCTGATGTCTGACGACAGTTTGAACCCAGTGGAGTCCACGTTCGTTTCTGGGATGAGGGACAGGTTCATTCAAGGTACCCGAGGTCTCATGGGACACTTGACAGTATAGGACCTGCTGGCCAATAGCAAAGTAATTAATCTATTTTTATATTATTTACTCTTTTATTATAAATATTATTATTATTGGTGTTGGTAGTACAGCTTTCCCCCAGGTTTACAGCCGTGGGAGGGCTTAATAACCTGCTGAGTTATTTATTCATGAACAGGTAACGAACCCGTTACAGCATTACTGTGTTAACATGACACATGTGGGAATGACTAAATCCTTTAAAGCTCATATGACAGCTTGCTGTGAAGTCACGTCACAAATTCCCATGCTGACAAACTTTCCATAAATGACTGCAGGCCTTCGAGAAACCAACACAAATTTAACGGTTCCTCTGCACAAGAAACTTTACAATGGAAACGCGGTGGAAAAAACTAAGGACAGAAAAAAAGAAACTGGTTAAACTGTTTGTTTCAGTGTCCACATATTCATAAAGTTCAGATCTCAGAAATCAGCCTGTGAAGAATCCATTTCAAGCCGTAAAACGACGTAGAAATGAAAATGACGGCAGATTCAGCCGTGCGCGCTCCCGGGACGTGCATCAACAAACACGCACAGAGAGAAAAACTCCGGTTGTTCCTCGATGGAGAGCGAGTGTTTCAGCTCCTGGTGGAGTAAACACGTGTATGTGATGTTCAGGTGGACGTCTGCTCACCTGTGTGTTCGTACTGGTGTGTGTGCGGTCGCATCACTGCCGAACCCCAAGAGCGTGATTCAGAGAGCAGCTGATGTACTTCAGACTGTTTTAATAAAAGAAGTCGGTATAAGCCTTCGATCTACACTGAGACTGTAAATAAAACGCTGTGTAGCTCAGTCGCTGCCTGACTTCTGCTGCACTGATAAAAAGCGTTTTCAATTACTTTGTGTTGTAAGGGGCTAAACACATTTTCAAGCAGGTTAAGTGAAGCGTTGCACTTCACACACACACACAGGTCATTGTAATAATCACTGCTGATGTAAATATATGCGTTTTCTTAAATTCTAGGAGTCATTCATTTTGACCAAGGAGGAAAGTCCAGTTAGCTAGTAACAAGCTCCAGCAAGGACGGAGGACGAAGCTGAGGTGGAAGAAGCCAGCCGGCTGATTGATCACAGGCGTCCTTCATCGGTATTCTTGAGAGAGGCTGCGGTGACGCTCCGTTGCTGTGGGTGTGTCCAGGGGTGCTGCTAGAGATTTTGGGCCCCATGAAAAGAAACTGAAGTGACCATCAAAATAGCATTAAAAGAAAAGAAATTAAAAGAAAACCATGACAGGCTACTTGGTAGGGAAGCACTAAAAATACAATGAAGTTCAATAGATTCAATTATTTGCTGCAAGACGGATACTTTATATTTAAAAACCCATCTCTCTTTTTTATGCACTTAATTAATTATCTCATGATAATTACAAAACAAATTACAAATACAAAACTTAAATACAAAATAACCTCTTCCATGAAAATGAAATGCATTTATAATCTATGGAGAAACTAATCAAATCTCAGCTAAAATGCCATCAAAAACAAAATGGCCGCTCATTTTTTTATGATTTATTATATTGCAAGCATCATTATCACTAAATCAGAAACAAATGGTAAAATAAATGAGGCTCAGAAACAGAAACTAGGACCTCGCATGGTTTATTGTTTTATACAGGGTTCCCGCGGATCCTTAAAAAGTCTTAAAAGGCATTGAATTCATCAATCTAAAATTAAGGCCTTAATTGGCATTAAAATGTCTTAAATTGATCTTTCAAAGTCTTAAAAATGTTTACACATAATTAGTTGGATTTTATAATTGAAATTAGTCTCAAATCTAAAAATAAATGGTAACATTAATTTTATTTAAAATGTACCGAATGTCTCTGATGAAGCGAACATGATGGTGGAACCAACAAAACAGTGACGTGGTTGCAGCGTCTCTAACTCTAAGAGCAGATGCACGTTGTTAATGTAGCAACTTTGAACTACATCATGGGAAAGTGTAAATTCAACGAAAATTGTCTGTCCGACCAGGATTTTTCTTCATGGCTGAAAGCGGTACCAGGCAATGTGTACGAGGCACGGTGTATTTTCGAGGCAGTGGAGTCCCACATGCACAGCGGGAACACAAAGCGTCAAAATCGAGCTGCCAACTGCATACGCCAGGTATTTCCCAGTTCTGTTCTCCTCTCGTCTCCACCATGCCTCCACCCGCACTACCGATATCAACAACTGGGACAGCAGCACCACATCTCCGGACAAAGTTCGGGTGTACGCCTACACTGAAAGCAGAGGTACTGTGGTCTCTGAACACCGTGACAAAACACCGATCGTTCAAGTCTAATGAGGGAGTTGGAGACTTATTTCGTGCAATGTTCCCAGACTCCGACATTACCTACTCGTTTGCATGCGGTTCCGACAAGACGGCCTACATCAGCAAGTTTGGAATTTTATGTATTGTTTTCTCTCTGTCTTCAGCTCTGGAAAGTGTTATGTTTTTCAAAATGAAGTTTTTCACAGGAACAAAAAGTCATGTTTTATGTTAAAATAAACATTTGTGTGAAATTGTCCCTAACCACTTGTAATTGATGTGGTGTTTTTCCCCCACTTTTGTTAATTGGGAAGTTGGTCTTAAATTTATTTTCAAATGGCATTAAAAAGTCTAAAAAAGTCTTAAATTTAACTTGCTTTAAGCTGTAGGAACCCTGATATATGAACTGAATGTAAAACGGTCACAAGCAAACCTCTGTGGAGATTTACAACCAAACAACGGCTGGGAGCGTCTTTAAAGTTAAATAATCACATTTTAAAAGGTAGAACTTTGTGTAATAAGATATCAAGGAGACGTAAAGGTACATCATTGCTGAGTCATGCTTGCAGTCTCATTTACCATCACTGTCCTTACTCAGCGTTTTTCACCAAGAGCCAACGTCGAGCTTTTTCCCTGGAAAACCACTTATCAAGTCTTGAAGTCCAGCTTTCTGTTCTATCAGCTGTTCTATTATATAGTATCTCCAATCATGTAATATCATGTGTAACAGCATCACAATCCTTATGTCTGGTGGCCTCCCTCTATTTATTTTACTTAAAGGTGTTTTCAGTCATTTCACCAACAATGTGAAGAGAAACTGATCTGACTACCAATCCTCCACGTCATCGTCTCCTCATGTAGCAACACATGAAGTCTAATTTATCTCCACATCTGTAGACTCACAGGTGAAGCTTTAGATTAGTGGGGGAACATATATGATGCTATATGGTTGTTGCTAGTTAATCTTCTGGTATATAGGAAATGTAAATATTTCTCTGGTTGGATTGAAAGCCGTCACCCAGTCTGCTGCTCTAGAAATGTTCCTACTGCAAAGCAGGATGAGTCCAAACTACTGACCTGACCTATGTTACAGAGACAGCTGAGAACCATTCAAATCAGTCTAAAATAAATACAAACTAGTTTTATTTACTATTAATAATTCAGAACCATTTTTTCTATTATATCATGTTTTTTTCTCCACAATAATCTATTAATTCAAGACTTAGCTGCTCGCCTCTTATCTCAGGGTCTAACTGGACATGTTCAGGTGGTTGGGGGATCTGGCAGCATCTGCTTCGGCTGCTCTCTTGTCTGTTCGAGCATGCTTGATGTTTTTTTGCAGCTTGCTAATCGTTTACCTGCGTAGATTATTTGACTAAAACAGTGAAATGAGTTTCCTTCAGGAATTTGAGCTAATATGGAGCAAAGTGAGCTAGCTTAAATGGACAAAGCTTAGAAGAGCCAACAAGCTGATGTTCCACAACTTTCCGTCAGACGAACTAACCGACCACCTCACCTCTGAAAGAACTGGGTGACGTACTGTCCACCCCTCTGTTCCCTCTCCAGTCTTAGCTTTTTCTTTTCTTTTTAAACTTCCTGATTTTTAGGCATCCACTCGCTCGCTGTCTGTCTGTTGTGCTGCTCTGCAGCTGGTGGAGCAGGTGGACTGAACCATTTAAGGGAAATATAGAGGGGGGGTGTTCAGAAATATTTCCAAAACAAAGAAAACTTAAACTAAAATGTTTGCATGATTGTAAGTTTATCATTGAGTATTACATCATCTTGTTAGTATTATAATTCATTGAGGGCCCCTTCTGGGCTCCTGTCAATCATGGGCCCCTAGAATCCTCCCCCTTTACCCCCCTTTTCGGCGTCCCAGGGTGTGTCCGTCAGATCAGCTGATCGCCCCCGCTTTCTCCAGGGTGCGCTTGTTATACTTCACACAGTGACTCCAGACACAAGATAATAGTCTGTTTTTTTATTGCCACCAAAGTTTGCTTATTATAATCATTTTATAATTATCCTCTTTTAAAGTAGTCACTTATTGGTTGGTAATATTCTAACTCATTGGTGGCCTCTGGTAAATCCATGTGATCAGATGCTGCCTCAGCTGAGATGACTAGTTAGAGCACATAAAGATCTACATCAGGATGCAGAACTTTGTCTTGGATTTTGTTTATCTCTCCAAGATGTGATGTGGAAGCAGGGTAATGCTGCTTAGTTTCATGATAGTTTCATGATTTTTAAGAAACACTAATTGAAATGTTTTAGTTGACAAAGTGTAACAAGGCTGACCTCATGGTGATGCATTTCAGTTATGCACCACTTTGAGTCACATGCTGATAATTCTGCCACATATTTAACAAACTATAGGAATAATGATCAGCTCCATGTGCACTGTAGGTTAATTCTATAGAACCATGAAACCAGAATATCTCTCTTAATTTATGATTTCCGTAGTTTTTTATACTTGAGTGTGTGTGTGTGTGTGTGTGTATATGTATATACAGTGCCTTGCGAAAGTATTCGGCCCCCTTGAACCTTGCAACCTTTCGCCACATTTCAGGCTTCAAACATAAAGATATAAACTTTAAATTTTTAGTCAAGAATCAACAACAAGTGGGACACAATCGTGAAGTGGAACGAAATTTATTGGATAATTTAAACTTTTATAACAAATAAAAAACTGAAAAGTGGGGCGAGCAGTATTATTCGGCCCCTTTACTTTCAGAATCAGAATCAGAATCAGAAAGGTTTTTTATTGCCATATGAGTGAACAGGTTCACATCATTAGGAAAATGCTGCGGTACTTGGTGCAGACATAAAAACAATATAAGTTATAAGTTTAAGCATGCAATAAATATAAAATAAAAATTTTAAAACAAAATAAAGTCTCTACACTTTAACACAAAATTACAAAATATACAGGATGGGTATGGAATTAGAGCATAATCCAGAAAGTATGCTAAAGTGACAGTAAAGTAGCTTTGGTATGTTTGTCTCTTTTTGCATGAAGCACAGGTCCTGTGACTGAGACAGAGCGTTTATGGCCTAGAGTTCTTGTTCATGAGTCCAACAGCAGAGGGGTAGAAACTCTTCTTGTGGCGAGAGGTTCTGGTCCGGATGGACCGTAGCCTCCTGCCTGAGGGGAGTGGCTCAAAAAGTCCATGACCAGGATGAGAAGGGTCGGCTGCGATCCGGCCCGCACGGCCCAGTGTCCTGGAGGCGTACAGGTTCTGGAGAGATGGGAGAGTACAGCCGATCACCTTCTCAGCAGAGCGCACGATACGCTGTAGCCTCTGTACGTCCCTGGTGGTGGCTCCAGCGTACCACACGGTGATGGAAGAAGTGAGGATGGACTCAATGATGGCTGTGTAGAACTGCACCATTGTCTTTGTTGGCAGGTTGAATTTCTTCAACTGCCTCAGGAAGTACATCCTCTGCTGGGCCTTCTTGATGACAGAGGTGATGGTGGGCTCCCACTTGAGGTCCTGGGTGATGGTGGTACCCAGGAAGCGGAATGAGTCCACAGTGGTGATGGGGATGTCAGTCAGGATGATGGAGGGGAGTGGGGCTGTGTGCTTCCTAAAGTTCACAATAATCTCCACTGTCTTCTGGGCATTCAGCTCCAGGTTGTTGTAGCTGCACCAGGACACCAGACGTTCAACCTCCATCCTGTAGGCAGACTCATCCCCGTCAGAGATGAGTCCAATAACGGTGGTGTCGTCCGCAAACTTAATAAGTTTGACAGACTGGTGGCTCGAGGTGCAGCAGTTGGTGTACAGGGAGAAGAGCATAGGAGAAAGTACACAGCCTTGGGGGGTGCCAGTGCTGATGGTCCGGGAGGCCGAGATGTTCTTCCCCAGCCTCACGTGCTGCCTCCTGCCCGTCAGGAAGTCAGTGATCCACCTGCAGATGGGATCAGGCACGTTCATCTGGGACAGCTTGTTTTGGAGGAGGTCTGGGAGGATGGTATTGAAGGCAGAGCTGAAGTCCACGAACAGGATCCTGGCGTAGGTTCCCGGTGAGTCCAGATGCTGCAGGATGAAGTGCAGGGCTATGTTGATGGCGTCGTCTACAGACCTGTTGGCTCTGTAGGCGAACTGCAGGGGATCCAGGAGGGGGGCCGTGAGGGATTTGAGGTGGGACAGAACCAGGCGCTCAAATGACTTCATGACCACAGAGGTCAGTGCCACAGGTCTGTAGTCATTAAGTCCAGTGATCCTTGGCTTCTTGGGGACAGGAACTATAGTGGAATTTTTGAAGCAGTCCGGCACGTGACACGCCTCCAGTGAGGCACTGAAAATGTCCGTAAACACTGGGGCCAGCTCGTTTGCACAGTGTCTCAAGGTGGCTGGAGAGACACCGTCTGGGCCGGGGGCTTTCCGGGGGTTCACACGTTCGAACTGCTTCTTCACCTGCTCTTCCCCAATGGAAAAGGTTGTGGGGGTGGGGAAGGAGGGGGGCGTTGTGGAAGTCCTTGATGATGCATTCTCCTCTGAGGCGGGGTAGGAGGGGGGGTAAGAGTCTTTGTTGTTGTTGGGACTGGGGCTGGTGGAGGTGTGAGGGCTGCCTGATGGTCCATCAAAGCGACAGTAGAATCCATTTAAGAGGTTGGCTGTTCGCAGGTCGTCAGTGGAGTGGGGGGTTTTGGGCTTGTAGTTGGTCATTTGCCTAAGTCTTCTCCACGCTGAGGCCGGGTCGTTCTCTGAGATTTCCTGTCGCATATTCTCAGAGTGCTGTGATCTAACAGTGTCCACTTCCCTGCTAAACCTGTATTTAGCCTCTTTGTAGCAGTCTTTGTTCCCACTCCTGAAGGCCTCCCTCTTTTCTAGCCACAGCTGTTTGAGTTTAGGAGTAAACCAGGGTTTGTCATTGTTGAAACTCACCCTGGTGCGTGATGGTATAATGCTGTCCTCGCAGAAGTGGATATATGAGGTCACAGTGTCCGTATACTCATCCAAACTGTCCGTGGCAGCCCTCATTGAGTCCCAGTCTGTAGTCTCCAAACACGTGCGGAGCTCCTCCACAGCCTCGCTGGTCCACTGTTTTATTGTCCTCACCACCGGTTTGGAGAGTTTCAGCCTCTGCCTGTACGCGGGGATCAGGTGGATCATTTCGTGATCAGAAAGACCGAGTGCAGCGCGGGGCACTGCGTGATAAGCTCCGCTGATCGTGCTGTAACAATGGTCCAATGTGTTCTCCTCTCTGGTCGGGCATTTAATGTACTGCTTATATTTGGGAAGTTCTTGGCTCAAGTTGGCTTTATTAAAGTCCCCAAGAACAATGATGAGAGAGTCCGGGTATGTCCGCTCCATGCACAGTATCTGGTCCGCAAGTGCACACTGAGCTACGTGCACGTCCGCGTCTGGCACGATGTAAACAGCGGCCAGTATGAATGAGGCAAACTCCCGCGGAGAGTAAAACGGTTTACAGTGAATGAAAAAATATTCCAGAGAGGGAGAACAGTGCTGAGCGATCACTGTCATGTCCGTACACCAGCCACTGTTGATGTAGAAGCAGACACCTCCACCTGTTGCCTTGCCGGAGAGAGCTGCTTGTCTGTCCGCGCGGAGAAGATGGAATCCCTCCAGCTGTAACGCGCAGTCCGGGACCTCCTCACACAGCCACGTCTCCGTAAAGCACAAAACACAGGATAAATAAAAGTCTCTGTTCGTGCTCCTCATCAGTGCTAGTTCGTCTATTTTATTCCTAAGTGAGCGCACATTGGACAGGAAAATTCCAGGTAAGGGCGTGCGTAATCCACGTCGCCGTAGTCGCACGAGCACACCAGCTCGCTTCCCTCTCTTTCGACGTCTCACTCTCCGGATCAAGGTCTGTATTAAATCTGCCGTCGATACGACAAAAACTGGAAATAGATCCACTGGTGTTGTTGTCCTAATGTTCAAAAGCTCTTCTCTGGTGTAAAAGTACCCAGAAGAATGTCCAGACACACAGTTAACGCACAAAAACAGACAAAACAATGCGCACCTAAGCACCAGGGCATCCGTTCGCGGCGCCATCTTGGTCAGTGCAGCAAACTCACTCCAGAAGTTCAGTGAGGATCTCTGAATGATCCAATGTTGTCCTAAATGACTGATGATGATAAATAGAATCCACCTGTGTGTAATCAAGTCTCCGTATAAATGCACCTGCTCTGTGATAGTCTCAGGGTTCTGTTTAAAGCGCAGAGAGCATCATGAAGACCAAGGAACACACCAGGCAGGTCCGAGATACTGTTGTGGGGAAGTTTAAAGCCGGATTTGGATACAAAAAGATTTCCCAAGCTTTAAACATCTCAAGGAGCACTGTGCAAGCAATCATATTGAAATGGAAGGAGTATCAGACCACTGCAAATCTACCAAGACCCAGCCGTCCCTCCAAACTTTCGTCTCAAACAAGGAGAAAACTGATCAGAGATGCAGCCAAGAGGCCCATGATCACTCTGGAGGAACTGCAGAGATCTACAGCTGAGGTGGGAGAGTCTGTCCATAGGACAACAATCAGTCGTACACTGCACAAATCTGGCCTTTATGGAAGAGTGGCAAGAAGAAAGCCATTTCTCAAAGATATCCATTAAAAAGTCTCGTTTAAAGTTTGCCACAAGCCACCTGGGAGACGCACCAAACATGTGGAAGAAGGTGCTCTGGTCAGATGAAACCAAAATCGAACTTTTTGGCCACAATGCAAAACGATATGTTTGGCGTAAAAGCAACACAGCTCATCACCCTGAACATACCATCCCCACTGTCAAACATGGTGGTGGCAGCAGCATCATGGTTTGAGCCTGCTTTTCTTCAGCAGGGACAGGGAGGTTGGTTAAAATTGACGGGAAGATGGATGGAGCCAAATACAGGACCATTCTGGAAGAAAACCTGTTGGAGTCTGCACAAGACCTGAGACTGGGACGGAGATTTATCTTCCAACAGGACAATGATCCAAAACATAAAGCCAAATCTACAATGGAATGGTTCACAAAGAAACGTATCCAGGTGTTAGAATGGCCAAGTCAAAGTCCAGACCTGAATCCAATCGAGAATCTGTGGATAGAGCAGAAGACTGCTGTTCACAAACGCTCTCCATCCAACCTCACTGAGCTTGAGCTGTTTTGCAAGGAAGAATGGGCAAGAATTTCAGTCTGTCGATGTGCAAAACTGATAGAAACATACCCCAAGCGACTTGCAGCTGTAATTGGAGCAAAAGGTGGCGCTACAAAGTATTAATGCAAGGGGGCTGAATAATATTGCACGCCCCACTTTTCAGTTTTTTATTTGTTATAAAAGTTTAAATTATCCAATAAATTTCGTTCCACTTCACGATTGTGTCCCACTTGTTGTTGATTCTTGACTAAAAATTTAAAGTTTATATCTTTATGTTTGACACCTGAAATGTGGCGAAAGGTTGCAAGGTTCAAGGGGGCCGAATACTTTCGCAAGGCACTGTATATATATATATATATATATATATACACCTATTTAAAAAGTAACTCTACCTATATAAATCCTGCATGCCAAGTATTCGTTTCCTGTCCAGGTGCTTGTATGTGTGGTGGTGCTTCGTTTCAAAGTATCTTCTTATGTTGTATTCTTTCATTTCAGCCTGACTGTCTCCACACAGACACTCAGCTTTACAGCCTGGTTTCTAACTCCTCTTTTCATATAGCCATTGTTTGTGGAGACGGGTTGTTGACAAAGGTGAGTAAGTTCCGTCAGACTTCTAGAGAGCGAGCGAGGTACCCTCTCACGGCCAGTGATTGAAGCACCAATGCTCTGGCAGTGCATTGTGGGACTTGTAGTATCATGGTGGTGCGTGCTCTATCAGCGGACAGCTTGTAATAGTGATTAGAAATAATCAGGCTGGCCAAAGATAATTCATTCACGGGCCAGATGTGGCCTTGGGTTTGACACATACGTGCTACAGGATTGGCTGATAGGATCAGTATAAACATTGCAGTGATGCCGGCTCTGCTCATCTTTCAGCCAATGTTGGAACATGTTCGGGTTCACCCACAACTGGTTACAGGGACTCAGGACAATGAACTCGACCCCTCCAGGTGAGTTACACCCAGTCCACCATGAGTTTTCATAGACACAACCCACATACTCAACTCTGCTGCTAATCCCACAAATGCCTCCTTTCAAATGTAGCTCCATTTAAAAGGAAAATAAATAAAAGTCTTTCTAACAATCTAGGATTTTTTATGATAAAGAATGTCCTGAGTTTCAGCTGTAAATCTATCTGCTGTAAGTTAAACAGAAAAGGGGTGTGCTTCTGTTTGGTTGACGAGTATAAAAACAAAACCTTCAAGGTGCTGTTTGGTACAGGGGTAATGATGCGGCAAAGACAGAAAAATGTGAAAATGAAAAGGCCTTTTGATTTGTCCCCCTGATGAATGCGGTGTGCCGCAATGCGTAGGTGCATTTTCTACTTGTATTAAGAAGGTATTAGCCACTAAGGCTTTTAAGTTACCTTGGTTACGGTGCAGAAACACTAATTAATAATTTAAGTCGCAAGCGACATCCGTCGGGTCCGAGTCTCCTGACCCCGGCACCTATCTCATACACCTTTTCCCTAGCATGTTAGGTAACCTGCTAACATGGTATGTAACATGGTAAAACGTCCAGCTGAGAATCTAAAATATTGATATACCTAGTTAGCATATTTTGCTAGCATACTAACATGCTAGCTGACATGCTATGTTGCCATGGCAACAGGTGTTGTAATGTGTTAAGGACCGGACAAGTATGAATACTGTCAACTTTTGTGCAGATCCCATGTATTTCTATGGAGATATGAGTGTTTCATGGCGAGAAGGCTTTTTTCTGTCGGTTGCCACGGTTACACGCTTTCCCCTATTAGAAAGATTTGCGAAAGGTTTGGTCCCCAACTTGTCAGGAAGCTTCTCACCAAGTTTGGAGTAAATCGCACGAATCACCTCAGACTAGTTCGTTCAAATACGATGTGTGTAAAGTGAAAAAAATGGGAAAAAAATGGACGTAAACTCCAAGATGGCAGGCACCCCGTTGCCATGGCAACAGGTGTTCAATTGACTTTTTGCTCGACTCGGGGTGTTACACGTGTGTGCTGAGTTTCGTCTTCCTACATCGAAGTAGATGTTCGGGACCCCATTCATTTGGGGATTTTCTTGGTGTCTAGGTGGCGCTGTTGAGCCAATTTTGCATCGAAGTGTATGAGGACCTTAGAATATCGTGATTTTCACCGGGCTTGACGTGTGTGCCAAATTTCACAACTTTTCATGGGTGTTTAGGGGGTCAAATTTGGCCTTGAAGCGCTTAGAAGGAGGAGACTAAACATTTGAACAACAATAGGGTCCTTCTATACTTCGTATGGCTCGGACCCTAATAAGGTAGATTCTACAATCTGCTGAAGAATGGATAAAGTCCAGGTGTAGATGTTCCAGACATCAGTGTTTACCTGCTGTTGGTGGACGTTCCTACACCTGTTGTGGATCTACTGATCACCAAATGTTCATGCAGACGTTTTACAAATGGATGGATGAAACCTGCCAGTCTCCCAACTGTCTGCTTCACCGTCACACTCATCGTTTATTGCTTCATCTTCATCAGATCCATATTCTGCTCATCTCTCTGGTTGATTTCTGATCAATTAATTTATTTTGGGTTTTATGTCTAAAAATCCAGGATTTAATCATTTAATACATCTGGTTTAAGCTAAAGGAGCAAAAATAGGATGAGGTTTATTCATTTATTACCAGAACAAATAAATATACCAACAAACTGGCTGTGAATGGAGTTCCAGTGTAAAACCAGTGGAACCAAGCAGTCCTGAATGTGTGACAGAACCAGACTGAGACTCATGTTAACCAGAGGAGAACAAACATCCCAAACTGGTGGAGAAAAGTTATGGAAAACTGAAACTCTGAAAGACACAACATCACTGCTGTAAATAAGACATTGGTTCCTCCAACATGGAGGATCAGTCCCACAGTTCTGTTGATAACTTCAGTTCGTTCCCTGTTGACCTGGGAGATGTGGTAGCAGCATCTGTTCTGACTGAGTGCCTTCCTCGCAGGTGGAGGTGTTATGAAGTCCACGACATTGTGATCGAGTGCTCCAAACTTTCTGTGGATCCTCTGGAGTCATCTTGTGAGGAGGACATTTACTCATCTTCCTCTGTCTCATCCAGACCTCCTTCGGCCTCCGTCCCTCTCCTTCACCTGGACCTCAAATGCACTCCTCCCCTCACAGATCCCGTCAGCAGCACAGGTTGGTGCCAGTAGCACCAAAGATTCAGTAAACAACAAAGTGAATGAAAGTCCTTTGTTTACTCTGTTCTTCAGTTTTTTCAAATGAAACATACATCACAGCAAAGTGTGAAAAAATAAACATAACAGATTTCTGTTTGTCTGCTGGCAGGGAGTTCTACGTTGTTCAGATGTCAGCTGACACCCAGCACCACCTTCATGCAGGTAGCACCAGTTAAACACATGTAGCACCACCTTCATACAGTTAGGAGCAGTCACGCACATGTAGCACCACCTTCATACAGGTAGCACCAGTTAAACACATGTAGCACCACCTTCATACAGTTAGGACCAGTCACACACATGTAGCACCACCTTCATACAGGTAGCACCACTTAAACACATGTAGCACCACCTTCATACAGTTAGGACCAGTCACACACATGTAGCACCACCTTCATACAGGTAGCACCACTTAAACACATGTAGCACCACCTTCATACAGTTAGGACCAGTCACACACATGTAGCACCACCTTCATACAGGTAGCACCAGTTAAACACATGTAGCACCACCTTCATACAGTTAGCACCAGTTACACACAGGAAGCACCACCTTCATACAGGTAGCACCAGTTACACACATGTAGCACCACCTTCATACAGGTATAACCAGTCACACACGTGTAGCACCACCTTCCTACAGTTAGCACCAGTTACACAAATGTAGCACCACCTTCATACAGTTAGCACCAGTTACACAAATGTAGCACCACCTTCCTACAGTTAGCGGCAGTCACACACAGGAAGCACCACCTTCATACAGGTAGCACCAGTCACAGGCAAGGCAAGGCAATTTATTTGTACAGCATATTTCATGTACAGGACAATTCAAAGTGCTTTACATAAAACAAAGACATTACAGATATTTAGAATAGTAAAAGGCATCAACACATAATCACAATAAATTAATAAATTACATTAAAATGATTAAAAGCAAGATAAGTTAAAAAAGTTACCGTGCAGATTTCATGCATAGGCGCATGAGAAAAGAAATGTTTTTAACCTGGATTTAAAAATGTCTACATTTGGTGAAAGTTTAATCTCCACTGGCAGTTTGTTCCACTTGTTTGCAGCATAACAGCTAAATGCTGCTTCTCCATGTTTAGTCTGGACTCTGGTCTGGACTCTGGTCTGGACTAGTTGACCAGAGTCTTTGGATCTAAGAGCTCTGCTAGGTTTATATTCCCTGAACATATCACAGATATATTCTGGGCCTAAACCATTCTGGGATTTGTAAACAAGCAGAAGGGTTTTAAAATCTATTCTGTGACAGACAGGAAACCAGTGTAAAGATTTCAAAACTGGTGTGATGTGTTCAGATCTCTTAGTCCTGGTTAAAACTCTAGCAGCAGCGTTCTGGATGAGCTGCAGATGTTTAATGCTTCCATACAGACATGTTGCACCACCTTCCTACAGGTAGCACCAGTTAAACCCATGTAGCACCACCTTCATACAGTTAGCACCTGTTACACACATGTAGCACCACCTTCACACAGATAGCATCAGTTGCACTCATGTTGCACCACCTTCCTACAGTCAGCACCAGTTACACACATGTAGCACCACCTTCCTACAGTTAGCACCAGTTACACACATGTACCACCACCTTCCTACAGTTAGCACCAGTTACACACATGTAGCACCACCTTCCTGTAGCACCACCTTCGTACAGTTAGTGGCACTCACAAACATGTAGCACCACCTTCATACAGGTATCACCAGTCACACACATGTAGCACCACCTTCCTACAGTTAGCAGCATTTACACACATGTAGCACCACCTTCCTACTGCTAGCACCAGTTACACACAGGAAGCACCACCTTCATAGAGGTAGCAACAGTTACACACATGTAGCACCACCTCCATACAGGTATCACCAGTTACACACATGAAGCACCACCTTCATAGAGGTAGCAACAGTTACACAAATGTAGCACCACCTTCCTACAGTTGGCGGCAGTCACACACAGGAAGCACCACCTTCATACAGTTAGCACCAGTTACACACATGTAGCACCACCTTCATACAGGTAGCACCAGATGCACTCATGTTGCACCACCTTCCTACAGTTAGCACCAGTTAGACACATGTAGCACCACCTTCCTATAGTTAGCGGCAGGTACACGCATGTAGCACCACCTTCCTACAGTTATTGGCACTCACAAACATGTAGCACCACCTTCCTACAGTTAGTGGCACTCACAAACATGTGGCACCACCTTCCTACAGGTAGCACCAGTTACAAACATGTAACACCACCTTCAAACAGTTAGCACCAGTTAGACACATGTAACACCACCTTCATACAGGTATCACCAGTCACACACATGTAGCACCACCTTCATACAGTTAGCACCAGTTACACACATGTAGCACCACCTTCATTCAGGTAGCACCAGTTAGACACATGTCGCACCACCTTCATACAGTTAGCACCAGTTACACACATGTAGCACCACCTTCCTACAGTTAGCGGCAGTCACACACAGGAAGCACCACCTTCATACAGGTAGTACCAGTTACAGACATGTAGCACCACCTTCATACAGGTAGCACCAGTCACACACATGTCGCACCACCTTCCTACAGTTAGCACCAATTGCACACATGTAGCACCACTTTCCTACAGTTAGTGGCACTCACAAACATGTAGCACCACCTTCCTACAGGTAGCACCAGTTACAAACATGTAACACCACCTTCAAACAGTTAGCACCAGTTAGACACATGTAACACCACCTTCATACAGGTATCACCAGTCACACACATGTAGCACCACCTTCATACAGTTAGCACCAGTTACACACATGTAGCACCACCTTCATTCAGGTAGCACCAGTTAGACACATGTCGCACCACCTTCATACAGTTAGCACCAGTTACACACATGTAGCACCACCTTCCTACAGTTAGCGGCAGTCACACACAGGAAGCACCACCTTCATACAGGTAGTACCAGTTACAGACATGTAGCACCACCTTCATACAGGTAGCACCAGTCACACACATGTCGCACCACCTTCCTACAGTTAGCACCAATTGCACACATGTAGCACCACTTTCCTACAGTTAGTGGCACTCACAAACATGTAGCACCACCTTCCTACAGGTAGCACCAGTTACAAACATGTAACACCACCTTCAAACAGTTAGCACCAGTTAGACACATGTAACACCACCTTCATACAGGTATCACCAGTCACACACATGTAGCACCACCTTCATACAGTTAGCACCAGTTACACACATGTAGCACCACCTTCATTCAGGTAGCACCAGTTAGACACATGTCGCACCACCTTCATACAGTTAGCACCAGTTACACACATGTAGCACCACCTTCCTACAGTTAGCGGCAGTCACACACAGGAAGCACCACCTTCATACAGGTGGTACCAGTTACAGACATGTAGCACCACCTTCATACAGGTAGCACCAGTCACACACATGTCGCACCACCTTCATACAGGTAGCACCAGTTGCACAAATGTAGCACCACCTTCATAGAAGTAGCACCAGTTGCACACATGTAGCACCACCTTCACACAGATAACATCAGTTGCACCCATCTTGCACCACCTTCCTAAAGTTAGCACCAGTTACACACATGTAGCACCACCTTCCTACAGTTAGTGGCACTCACAAACATGTAGCACCACCTTCATACAGGTAGCAACAGTTACACACATGTAGCACCACCATACAGATATCGTCAGTCACACACATGTAGCACCACCTTCATACAGTTAGGACCAGTCACACACATGTAGCACCACCTTCCTTCAGTTAGGACCAGTCACAAACATGTAGCACCACCTTCATACAGGTAGCACCAGTTAAACACATGTAGCACCACCTTCATACAGTTAGGACCAGTCACACACATGTAGCACCACCTTCATACAGTTAGGACCAGTTATAGACATGTAGCACCACCTTCCAACAGGTAGCACCAGTCACACACATGTCGCACCACCTTCATACAGGTAGCACCAGTCACACACATGTAGCACCACCTTCCTACAGTTAGCGGCAGATACACACATGTAGCACCACCTTCCTACAGTTAGTGGCACTCACAAACATGTAGCACCACCTTCCTACAGTTAGCGGCAGTCACAAACATGTAGCACCACCTTCATACAGGTAGCACCAGTTACACACATGTAGCACCACCTTCATATAGGTAGCACCAGTTGAAAACATGTAGCAACACCTTCATACAGGTAGCACCAGGTTCATGCATGTTGCACCACCTTCCTACAGTTAGCACCAGTTACACACATGTAGCATCACCTTCATACAGTTAGCGGCAGTCACACACATGTAGCACCACCTTCCCACAGTTAGCACCAGTTACACACATGTAGCACCACCTTCCTACAGTTAGCACCAGTTACACACATGTAGCACCACCTTCCTACAGTTAGCGGCAGTCACACACAGGAAGCACCACCTTCATACAGTTAGCACCAGTTACACACATGTAGCACCACCTTCCTACAGTTAGCGGCAGTCACACACAGGAAGCACTACCTTCATACAGGTAGCACCAGTTACAGACATGTAGCACCACCTTCATACAGGTAGCACCAGTTAAACACATGTAGCACCACCTTCATACAGTTAGGACCAGTCACACACATGTAGCACCACCTTCATACAGGTAGCAGCAGTTAAACACATGTAGCACCACCTTCAAACAGTTAGCACCAGTCACAGACATGTAGCACCACTTTCATACAGGTAGCACCAGTTACACACATGTTGCACCACCTTCCTACAGTTCGCACCAGTTACACACATGTAGCACCATGTTCTTACAGGTAGCACCAGTCACACACATGAAGCACCACCTTCCTACAGTTCGCGGCAGTCACACACAGGAAGCACCACCTTCATAGAGGTAGCAACAGTTACACACATGTAGCACCACCTCCATACAGGTATCACCAGTTACACACATGAAGCACCACCTTCATAGAGGTAGCAACAGTTACACAAATGTAGCACCACCTTCCTACAGTTGGCGGCAGTCACACACAGGAAGCACCACCTTTATACAGTTAGCACCAGTTACACACATGTAGCACCACCTTCATACAGGTAGCACCAGATGCACTCATGTTGCACCACCTTCCTACAGTTAGCACCAGTTAGACACATGTAGCACCACCTTCCTATAGTTGGCGGCAGGTACACGCATGTAGCACCACCTTCCTACAGTTATTGGCACTCACAAACATGTAGCACCACCTTCCTACAGTTAGTGGCACTCACAAACATGTAGCACCACCTTCCTACAGGTAGCACCAGTTACAAACATGTAACACCACCTTCAAACAGTTAGCACCAGTTAGACACATGTAACACCACCTTCATACAGGTATCACCAGTCACACACATGTAGCACCACCTTCATACAGTTAGCACCAGTTACACACATGTAGCACCACCTTCATTCAGGTAGCACCAGTTAGACACATGTCGCACCACCTTCATACAGTTAGCACCAGTTACACACATGTAGCACCACCTTCCTACAGTTAGCGGCAGTCACACACAGGAAGCACCACCTTCATACAGGTAGTACCAGTTACAGACATGTAGCACCACCTTCATACAGGTAGCACCAGTCACACACATGTCGCACCACCTTCCTACAGTTAGCACCAATTGCACACATGTAGCACCACTTTCCTACAGTTAGTGGCACTCACAAACATGTAGCACCACCTTCCTACAGGTAGCACCAGTTACAAACATGTAACACCACCTTCAAACAGTTAGCACCAGTTACACACATGAATAACCACCTTCATACAGGTATCACCAGTCACACACATGTAGCACCACCTTCATACAGTTAGCACCAGTTACACACATGTAGCACCACCTTCATTCAGGTAGCACCAGTTAGACACATGTCGCACCACCTTCATACAGTTAGCACCAGTTACACACATGTAGCACCACCTTCCTACAGTTAGCGGCAGTCACACACAGGAAGCACCACCTTCATACAGGTGGTACCAGTTACAGACATGTAGCACCACCTTCATACAGGTAGCACCAGTCACACCACATGTCGCACCACCTTCATACAGGTAGCACCAGTTGCACAAATGTAGCACCACCTTCATAGAAGTAGCACCAGTTGCACACATGTAGCACCACCTTCACACAGATAACATCAGTTGCACCCATCTTGCACCACCTTCCTAAAGTTAGCACCAGTTACACACATGTAGCACCACCTTCCTACAGTTAGTGGCACTCACAAACATTGTAGCACCACCTTCATACAGGTAGCAACAGTTACACACATGTAGCACCACCATACAGATATCGTCAGTCACACACATGTAGCACCACCTTCATACAGTTAGGACCAGTCACACACATGTAGCACCACCTTCCTTCAGTTAGGACCAGTCACAAACATGTAGCACCACCTTCATACAGGTAGCACCAGTTAAACACATGTAGCACCACCTTCATACAGTTAGGACCAGTCACACACATGTAGCACCACCTTCATACAGTTAGGACCAGTTACAGACATGTAGCACCACCTTCCAACAGGTAGCACCAGTCACACACATGTCGCACCACCTTCATACAGGTAGCACCAGTCACACACATGTAGCACCACCTTCCTACAGTTAGCGGCAGATACACACATGTAGCACCACCTTCCTACAGTTAGTGGCACTCACAAACATGTAGCACCACTTTCCTACAGTTAGCGGCAGTCACAAACATGTAGCACCACCTTCATACAGGTAGCACCAGTTACACACATGTAGCACCACCTTCATATAGGTAGCACCAGTTGAAAACATGTAGCAACACCTTCATACAGGTAGCACCAGGTTCATGCATGTTGCACCACCTTCCTACAGTTAGCACCAGTTACACACATGTAGCACCACCTTCATACAGTTAGCGGCAGTCACACACATGTAGCACCACCTTCCTACAGTTAGCACCAGTTACACACATGTAGCACCACCTTCCTACAGTTAGCACCAGTTACACACATGTAGCACCACCTTCCTACAGTTAGCGGCAGTCACACACAGGAAGCACCACCTTCATACAGTTAGCACCAGTTACAGACATGTAGCACCACCTTCATACAGGTAGCACCAGTTAAACACATGTAGCACCACCTTCATACAGTTAGGACCAGTCACACACATGTAGCACCACCTTCATACAGGTAGCACCAGTTAAACACATGTAGCACCACCTTCAAACAGTTAGCACCAGTCACAGACATGTAGCACCACTTTCATACAGGTAGCACCAGTTACACACATGTTGCACCACCTTCCTACAGTTCGCACCAGTTACACACATGTAGCACCATGTTCTTACAGGTAGCACCAGTCACACACATGAAGCACCACCTTCCTACAGTACGCGGCAGTCACACACAGGAAGCACCACCTACATACAGGTAGCACCAGTTACAGACATGTAGCACCACCTTCCTACAGGTAGCACCAGTTACACACATGTCGCACCACCTTCATACAGGTAGCACCAATTGCACAAATGTAGCACCACCTTCATAGAAGTAGCACCAGTTGCACACATGTAGCACCACCTTCACACAGATAGCATCAGTTGCACGCATCTTGCACCACCTTCCTAAAGTTAGCACCAGTTACACACATGTAGCACCACCTCCCTACAGTTAGCGGCAGATACACACATGTAGCACCACCTTCCTACAGTTAGTGGCACTCACAAACATGTAGCACCACGACTTTATTAACATGAAGAGACGTTTTCTGTCTGGAACTTAAGAAAGAAGAAAAAGAACCCAAATTTCCCTTTGTCCAACTAAAGGAGAGGTCACTAACAAGTGGACCGCGGTCCGGATCCGGACCCAGAACCCGTCCCACATGGACCCGGAGTTAAAATATTAAATCTGACGGGGTGCTTTTGCTTTAACTGGCGCAACTTTTGCAGTCTTCATGGTGGCTGTCAGGAAACATGCGGACCAATTGCACATGAAGTAAGCCGTCCCACATGATGCCCTCAGCCAATCATTTTGTGAGGCTCCTGGCCTGGCGGTAAACTGCCAGCTAGATCAAACAAAGCAAACAACTGCACCAGAAAAAGGCAGCAGATTTGCTAAATCTGCCTGTTATCAGCGGCTTTGGGCTTGTTTTTTCTGAGTGTAGTCGCTTATTTGGGCATGTCCTGTTCCTGTTAAACAAAGCTTCAGGGTTGGAGTTGTGTAGTGTTTATTACTAAACCTGGTAGCAGAACATTCACCACTGAACAAGAAGTTCCTCAGCGACTTCCTCTGCACCGATGTCCCCCCTCCCTCCCTGTGTCTCCTCTCCATCTTATTAAAGGGGCCACGCTGTTCTTTAAACATTGCTGTACCACATGACATTTGTAGTCATTTTTATTGCTGGCGGTCCAGTTTTAGCCCGCGGGCCCCAGTTGTCGGCCACTGTGCTAGCCTGTAGTGAAAGGTATGAAGAGGGATTAAAAGGAAAAACGTGAAGATGAAGGTGGTCCCATGCCTAAAAGGGTGCAAGAACAATCCAATAATTAAATCCAGTTTTTATAAACAGAGGAAATGAGAAAGATCTGAGAGCCCAGGGTGGAGTGTTAGCTAACGCTATCCAGCACTGAAGCTCTCACCAGTAGAGGCATTAACACCAGTCCTTTTGATTGGGTTCCCAGTTTGTTTGCTCCGAAAGTGTGGATAGTTTAGGGAGGTGTGACTGCACAAACGAACTTTGAATGAAATAAAAGAAACCATGTGTTTATAAGTAAATAACCAAAACATGCTCGCATGTAGGACAATGGCTGGCTCGCTGTCAGACGTACAACTCAGTAAGAGATAGATAGATAGAGATAGAAACCTGATCAACCTGAGACAGCTAAGATCTCTTGCAGCTCTGCGTTTTACTCTGATGGAAACACATCGGTGACAGGTAACACCACCTGTCAGCTGTGAAGATGGTGGTCCTACAAGATGGCAGCGCGCAGCAAGGCAGCAGCTTCTCTTGCTCCCGGGATGAGGCCCCCCTTTAGTACTCTTTTGGTTGGTCCTGAGGCCAACTTTACTGAGTTTGTTTTTGTTAATAAGCGTATAAGGTACAGCTGAACCGAACTTATTAAAATAAGGGATGGTTCGGCCATGAGCACAACATTACAAACCAACCTTGCTGGGCAGACTGCAGATCCAGAGGATGCATAAATGGCGTAGGGACACCCACCAGACGGAAGGCAAGAGGAAGCGGTGTGCGCGGAGGCAGAAGAGGGGCAAACGGGGCATTCTGCTAGCCAGGCTTAAGGCCCTAATGCCGGGAGACCACCGATCCCGTCTCCGTTCCCTGGACAATAAGCTGGATCTACTTCGACTGAGGCTGGGGGCTTCCCATGAAATGAGGAACTGCTTCTTTTCTGGGCGGATCACAACCAACAGTCGGGGAAAACCGGTAGGGGCAGATTATGCGTCTACGTAAATAAATGTTGGTGCACAAACTGTATTCTGGTAAACAGCCACTGCTCCGAGGCGATGGAGCATATGACTGTTAAATGCTGGCCACACTATCTGCCTCGAGAGTTTACAGCGGTGTTTGTTATGGCTGTTTACATCCCACCAGGTGCTAAGGCTAATAAAGCACTAAAGAAGCTTCATAATAACATCAGCTTGCTCCAACAGAAGCACTCGGTGGAGTTTTAAGTGGTTGCGGGGGACTTGTAAACCCAGAACCATGTAAACCTAACGGACACTAAGTTGTACCAGCAGGTCACCATACCAACATGAGGGAATAACACGCTGGACCATGTTTATACCAACAAAAGGGACGCATACAGAGCCGTCCCCCACCCCCACCTGGGCTTCTCTGACCACATTTTCATCATGTTGGTCCCTGCTTACCGTCCTCGACTCAAACGCCACACACCAATACAGAGGACCATCACAGTGATGCTGTCCCCACATTGCGGGACATCAGCGCCTACACTTCCTCAGAAAGCTGAGGCGCGGCGGACTGGGGAGCACAATTCTGTCCACCTTTTACAGGTGTGTGGTGGGGAGTGTCCTGACCTCCTGTATCATTGTGTGGCATGGCAGCTGCTGAGCAGCGGAGAAGAAGGCTCTGCAGAGAGTGGTGAAGGCTGCACAGAGGATTGTGGAATGCAGTCTACCCACCACCATGGATATTTACACCTCTAGAGGCAGGAAGCAAGCCTCCTGCATCATGGAAGACTCCACTCATGCCGCACACACTCTGTTTGTCCCTCTCCCCTCAGGCAGGAGGCTGCGCAGTATCAAGAGCAGAACCACCAGCTTTTTTCCAGAAGCTGTGAGAGTGCTGAATTCGGGAGGCCCCCTGTAGTCCCCCCCCCTCTTCCTTCTTCCCTTTTCGATGGACACCCACAGCAACACACATCCGTCATAACTATATTGATATTGACTAGGAATATATTATTTATTTATTCTGTCTATATATATTTACCTCTTAGTGCATGCTTATTTTATCCTGTTTTTATTTGTGTATTAGTTTATTGTTTGCTTTATTTGACTTTTATGTGTATTACTTGGGGGCCTGCATTGGGATCGGGATAACACATTTCATCCCACCCATGTTTAACTTGTGTGGAATGACATTAAAGAATCCTTGAGTAAAGGTAACAATGCCCGTATGTCTGATCTCCTTACGTTACAAACTCACTTTTGTGTGTATGTGTGTGGGTGTGTGTATCTGTGTGTGTGCAGACAGGTGATGTCACATGGAGCCCCTCCTCCCAGTGTGGTTTGTCGACACCCCCTCTTGAACCTGGCCCCATCATCCCTCCACAGAGCAGGTGCACTTCTGTCTCAGGTGAAGTGATACCAGATCTCTGGCGTGTGTGCGTGCAGATGAACACGACTCTGAGACTTTTTGTTTTTTTCTAGGTGTGACATGTTCCTCGCTAGCCTCTGTTGCTCCGCCCACTGCAGACAGCCAGGTAACATCACGTTCACTGCCAAAGCAGCAGCCAATCACTGCCCAGCAGCAGACAGCGCTGAGTGATGTCATCAACAACAACGACAGTGCAAGTGAGCAGATCAGCTGACTGAACTCGGTGGCGTTACTGCATACAGCTGCTTTTTAAACATCTGTTTGTCTGCAGATGTTAAACTTGAGGAGTCCCTGCCACCTCCCCCTGCCTCCTCTACCTCTGCTCAGCACCTACTCCTCACCTCCACCCCCAGCCCTGATGAGGGAGGCCCCTCCCTCTTTGACAGTAACCCCGCCCCTCTATATGAATCCTTGTTTGAGCTCACTCTGCCCCGAGCCGCTACGATGTTCGTCGGGAAGAAGACGCTGGTGAGCAGACTCCGGGGGGGGGGGGGGGGGGGGGGGGGGGGGGGGGGGGGGGTAAACTGCCGGTCAGTTTTGCAGCAGCTTCTTCTTTCTTGCAGGAGGCGATGCAGAGAGCAGCTGGGGAGCAGCAGAAGGATGAAGATGGAGAGGAAGACCACACCTCCATCTCTCCTTTGCAGGCCTTGGACCAGATGATCATCCATGGACATGAAGCCCACAAACGCCTCAGCTGGAGGTGAGACAATCAAAGGTTTCTCCTCAGGTTTGTTCTCACTTCCTGCTTCTTCTTCAGGGTTGCTTTGCCCCAGTTCTGAAACATAAAGCTTCTTCCAGCAGTTACACCCACCGTGGTAGGTCTCCTATCCAACAATGATGAGACCACTACAGAGAAGAGGTCCAGAGTCTCACAGAATGCTGGTCCCAGAACAACCTGGTTATTATCAACAAGACCAGGGATTCCTAGTAGATTCCAGGAGGTCCAGGAAGACTGAGCACGCTCCTCTCTGCATCCATGGAGAGGCAGTGGAGCGAGTGGACAGCATGAAGTTCCTGGACAGCAAATGTTTCATCTGACCTCTCCTGGACTGAACACTTCTCACCTGGTGAAGAAGGCCACCAACGGCTCTTTTTCCTCAGGAAGGTGAAGCGACGGGACTCTCTTCTCAGCTGCTGGTGAAATTCTACAGAGCCTCCATGGAGAGCATCCTGTGTCTCAAAGTGACGTTACAGCAGCTGCACAGGACCAGAGGAGCTTAGCCCGGCTGGTGAGGACAGCTCAGGGGATTGTGGGCCGCCATTTACCAGATATGGACTCCATCTACACCACCCGAGTCCAGAAGAGGGCCAGACGCACTGCAGCCGACTCCGCCCAGCCGGGCAACGCCCTGTTAGTACCGCCTCCATCAGGAAAGCTGGACAGGAGCATTAAAACCACCACAGACAGGATCAGGCTATGTCCACACGGCACTGAAGCCGGTCCAGGTGTGAAAACGGTGGCGAAAACTAGGAGAAAAGCTTCACCATCCCCACGAAACCCCTGTAGTACACACTACCAGGCGGGGCGGCGGCGGTGGCGCTACGATGATTAAAGAGTAACACTCCAGAGCTAGAACCAGACGTAGCATGACGTATCCAGCTGGTGATGGTACAGCAGCACTGTGGTGTACCAGCCATTCATTTTGGTGCTAAAGCTGCACACGAGCCAGGACTGCCTTCAGCAGCACCACACAGCTGGTCACCAACTCCGTGATTGTGTTTGCCGCGCGTTCATCACACTGATGTCCAGTGGTGCAGTTACGCTGTCCTCACAGGACCAAAGACTGTAGCTGTCTCACCGATCCACCTTGCTACCTGGTTTCAGACATGATCGGTTTCATGGAGGCTAATCCTGGCTTCATGGAGATGAAAGGGCGGCTTGCTAAGATACTTTTACAGTTTTACTAAAGTTCTGCGTCGTGGGGACGAGCCTCAGACCCAGAGACAGCTTCTTCCCCAGAGCTGTGGAGCAATAGCCCCTCTGGAGTTCAACACTTACCCCCCTACAATACTCACACACATGCACACACCCCTCCACACTCACACACACACATACACACACACATCCATCCTTGCACCAGGATGAACTTTATCCAACCTGTAAATATTACTGCTGTTTCTGTAAATATAGAGGAGTTCTGCTATCTTTTATATATTTATTGTTACTTATGTATGTGTGTCTGTTATATTTCTATTTTCTTATTTATGTGTGTTAGCTAAAAGACTCAAAAACATGGGAATGTTCCTGCGGTCTGGGAGAACTGGAGTCAAGTTTCAGGTTGTTTCTTTGTCACATGTTCATACAAGATGGTAGTTTAATGCAGTCGTACACCCTTTTAACTAGTTCCACTCGGAACTAGTTCGGTTGATGGAACCTGACTAACTTTGATGGCTGGACCTGAGATACTGAATGTTTCTGATTGGCTGCATCCTTACATCATGTCTCCAGCTACGTTTACACGTATGAAATCAGTCTGATCACAGTTTCCAGCTGATATGTTTACATCGACGCTGGATCAAAGGATCAGTCAGTCATAAACATGATTGACAAACTTTGTAACCTATGTGCAATGCATACTAATTCAGCAGAAGAAGACAAAGATTTTTTAAGAATCTTTTGACCATCAAAATGCCCAATAATCCCTGTTTCAGTTTCCTATGAAAGACCTGGATCAGGCATCGACAGAAGCTCCATCCACCACAAAAGTAAAGTAAACATACTTACTGTTTTTCTGCTAATCCCACCATGGAAAGGATGTTTACATGATGCATTTTATTCTGACGGGATCAGCCTGGGGTTGTTTACAAGATGCGTGATCCATCAGACTTGCAGCAGCTCATCTGTGTGGATTTCTCGCAGTTTCAGTCTAATGGACGCAGCTTTTCCTTTTAAACAGATCAGCAGAGGTGTCCAAACTTCAAACTCTTCCTGGTTTCCATCCCCCTTTGATGCAACACCTGAAAACAAAGAATGAATGAATTTATGTTCATGGGATGGATGTGAGAGGTTTGTAAATGCTGAGCTGACATCTGTCCCTGTGGTGTTCAGCAGGTCTTCAGCAGGAAGTAAGGTGGTGGATTGGGGTCACTGTGGAGGTAAACAGCAGAGCATGAGAAGCAAAGGTACCTGGAACTAACACACCCATTAATCTCATTAATGGTAGAATAGAAATAGAAATACTTTATTAGTCCCTTTGGAGAGTCCTCAGGGAAATTTGGGTATTATGGTAATTAGTCTTGATTTGACCTAGTTTGGTGCCATGGTCCTGGATCCAGAGCCAGCATGTCCTCTGGTTCCAGTCTCAGTTCTTCTGTTAGCCACTAGTTGAGTGATGCATATTAACCATGTTAAGCTTCAACAGCTTAATTTACAGCTGCATGTCCAGGCTTGGTCCTCATCTAACTATTTATCTCCATGGCAACAGGAAACTAAGCTTTAATATGGCATGTGTATAGCATAAAGTCCAGTATCTGAGTCCAAACTGGTCCAGTTCTAAGGATCCGGTCTGAGCAGCTTTGATCTCCAACCCCAGTCTGAAACCTTTTGAACAAACTTTTAGTCATTTACTTCAGTCGTCTTTAGGAATAGGTCTCCAGGATCCTAAGGGACTTTCCAGGAATAGTTCTCCAGGATCCTAAAGGCCTTTCCAGGAATAGATCTCCAGGATCCTAAAGGCTGTTCCAGGAATAGTTCTCCAGGATCCTAAAGGACTTTCCAGGAATAGTTCTCCAGGATCCTAAAGGCCTTTCCAGGAATAGTTCTCCAGGATCCTAAAGGCTGTTCCAGGAATTGTTCTCCAGGATCCTAAAGGACTTTCCAGGAACAGGTCTCCAGGATCCTAAGGGACTTTCCAGGAATAGTTCTCCAGGATCCTAAAGGCCTTTCCAGGAATAGATCTCCAGGATCCTAAAGGCTGTTCCAGGAATAGTTCTCCAGGATCCTAAAAGACTTTCCAGGAATAGTTCTCCAGGACCCTAAAGGCCTTTCCGGGAATAGGTCTCCAGGATCCTAAAGGCCTTTCCAGGATTAGTTCTCCGGGATCCTAAAGGACTTTCCAAGAATAGTTCTCCAGGATCCTAAGGGACTTTCCAGGAATAGTTCTCCAGAATCCGAAAGGTCTTTCCAGGAATAGGTCTCCAGGATCCTAAAGGACTTTCCAGGAATAGTTCTCCAGGATCCTAAAGGACTTTCCAGGAATAGTTCTTCAAGGTCCTAAGGGGCTTTCCAGGAATAGTTCTCAAGGACCCTGAAGGACTTCAATAGTTCTCCAGATTCCTAAAGGACTCTCCAGGAATAGTTCTCCAGAATCCGAAAGGTCTTTCCAGGAATAGTTCTGTTCTCCAGTATCCTAAAGGACTTTCCAGGAATTGTTCTCTAGGATCCTAAAGGACTTGAATAGTTCTCCAGGATCCTAAAGGCCTTTCCAGGACTGGTTCTCCGGGATGCTAAAGGACTTTCCAGGAATAGTTCTCTAGGATCCTAAAGGCCTTTCCAGGAATAGATCTCCAGGATCCTAAAGGCTGTTCCAGGAATAGTTCTCCAGGATCCTAAAGGACTTTCCAGGAATAGTTCTCCAGGATCCTAAAGGCCTTTCCAGGAATAGTTCTCCAGGATCCCAAAGGACATTCTGGGAATAGTTCTCCAGGATCCTAAAGGACTTTCCAGGAATAGTTCTCCAGGATCCTAAAGGCCTTTCCAGGATTAGTTCTCCAGGATCCTAAAGGACTTTCCAAGAATAGTTCTCCAGGATCCTAAGGGACTTTCCAGGAATAGTTCTCTAGAATCCGAAAGGTCTTTCCAGGAATAGGTCTCCAGTATCCTAAAGGACTTTCCAGGAATAGTTCTCCAGGATCCCAAAGGACATTCCGGGAATAGTTCTCCAGGATCATAAAGGACTTTCCATAGTTCTCCAGGATCCTAAAGGACTTTCCAGGAATACTTCTCCAGGATCCTAATGGACTTTCCAGGAATAGGTCTCCAGGATCCTAAAGGCCTTTCCAGGACTAGTTCTCCAGGATCCTAAAGGACTTTCCAGACATAGGTCTCCAGGATCCTAAAGGACTTTCCAGGAATATTTCTCCAGGATCCTAAAGGACTTGAATAGTTCTCCAGGATCCTAAAGGACTTTCCTGGAAAAGTTCTCCAGGATCCTAAAGGACTTGAATAGTTCTCCAGGATCCTAAAGGACTTTCCAGGAATAGTACTTCAAAGTCCTAAGGGACTTTCCAGGAATAGTTCTCAATGATCCTAAAGGACTTTCCAGGAATAGTTCTTAAGGTTGCTAACCACCTCTCACTTGAGGAGTGACGTTAATGGTGACTTGGAGTGAGTTGTTTGCCTTCAAAAATCTGAAAATCAGATCTTCTTCTTCTCTATTGAACTTGGAAATTCTTCATGACTCAACAACTGCAGAAAATCCTCCATAGGATCCGTGAAACCAGTTAATGACGGTGTCTGGTTCAGTCGTAAGAAGCCATGTTTTTATCTTTGTGTTCTGTGTGTCAGACACTGCCCAGGTGGAGGAGCCTCATTCCCTCAATAGTCAGCTGCTTCTGGTCCACAGTCAGCTTCAGTACGAGCGCTTCAAGCGGCAGCAGCACGCCATCAGAAACCGCCGCCTGCTGCGCATAGTCATCAGTGCCACCGCGCTGGAGGAGCACAATGTTACCATGGTAACATGCACATCAGCTATGTCCCTTACTTATGCTGACCCCTCCTGTCTTTTTCCATCTATTGTCTACCTTTTTTCAATGCCGGCAGAAGTCCCAGCTGGTCGTCCTGGACGAGGAAATCCGCTGCCTGAAGTTCAGTCTGAACAAAGAACAAGGACGTTATGCTGACCTGCAGCGAGACATGAAGACGCAGAGCGAGCAGCTGCATGACCGCGTCCGGCGGCTTCTCCAGCGTCAGCAAGAGGACGCTAGAGTCGGCCAGAGGCTGCAGGTACAACACACCGAGAAATGTTCCCACACATGTAAAAACAGCAGCCTTTATCTCTGCTCTGATTGGCTGTTTCAGAGCGAGCTTCAGGAGAGTCAGGGCAGGCTCAGAGATCTGGAGGCGGAGCTTCAAAAAGCCAATAACAAGGCCTATAATGCTGAGCACCAGCTGATACAGCTGTCACTCAAGGTAAAGGGAGATCTCATTGGCTGATGTCACTGTGCCTAATTTCCACTGGTTGCTATGGTGATTCCCTCCTACTTCAGGCAGCATGAGGGCACAAGGCATCAGCGTGATTGATAATCATGTGACGACACTGCAGCTTCGTCCGCCATGCTGGGGGAACCAGGCTACTGTTTCCATCTTCCAGGTTTCTCTCCAGTTAACATCATTAAAAATATGTATAAAACACAGCATTTCATGTAATTTTCAACATAAATTCATGTAAAAAATAACTAATCTTATGATTAGAAAGTTAAAAACATGCTGTTTGCCATCATTCCATATGTGATATTTTATTAAATTACAAAGTTATTGATCCTTTTTAAACTTTTTACGGTGTGTAAAACTTGTAGTACCTCTTTTCCACCAGTAGAGTGAGTATAAGACAGTTTATAGCAGAGCAGCTCGGATCTACAGCTCAGAAGCGATTCCTATCTTAGTTGAGAGAAGGGGAGGAGGGGAAGGGAGGTGAAGCTTCTCACTGTGGCAGCGTTTCAACTGATTTACCTCACCAATCTTCACGTGGATTTGTGAGAGCACAGCTTCCAGAGAAGTTTAGATAAATCGACCTTGGCTTGTTTATTTGATATAAAGCATGGATGTAACCGCTTCAAAGCGACCAATATCACCGCCAGAGTTAGCTTCTGGTAAGAAGAAAAAAGTCCGCTACGAGTCACAGAAGCTTTATGACAAGAAGCGTGGGAAAACTAGAATTAATATCAGCGTGGCCTTCACGCGCTGGAGACCGCTTCATAACAACAAAGGACTGAAGTCTGATGCAGAGTTGGCAACGTTGCTTCTTCACCTGTAAGTATGAACTTACACACATTTAGCAGTTAACAGTTAGCAGTTAGCTGTTAGCAGTTAGCTGTAACCAAGAGGTCAGAATTTAAACGGTGCGACGCTACGTTTTAGGGTTAATGGTTTCTCCTCGGTTGTATTGCCTGCTGTTACTTTGTTCTGTGAGTACAAAAGTTATTTATCCCTCAACGTCTAGATAAACTATAATATGACCATTAGCCACCGTGTTAGTCGTTGTCATGACAACACTGTCCATCGCGACCATGGACCAAACATTTGTTGTGTGCGACTAACATATCTGTCTATATATTACTTTTTTTCTTTGTTATTCCCTCCTTACCCGAGTTCAGAGTATAAAAACCCATTAATAAAAAGCCAAGAGAAGGGGGAGGGGTCTAAGAGCGCCGTGCATTATACATCCCATACGGCGAAGAACCACACAGACCAGAAGCAAGGAAACAGGAACTGATTGTAAAACTTGGTAAATGTTGGAATTTATCCATTTATTATTATTTATTATTTATAGTGTGATTGTTTTTCAATCTGTGTGAACAAAATAAAGCATAAAATCCGGATGAGAGGTGAAGATGTTTTTACCACTGCACCCCCCGGTCTGTCACGTGACCCGCTGCAGCTTTTTTTTTGTAGATCATGGGTTTTGGTCTATGGCATTTAGATGTTATATTATCTATTTTTATCTATTTTTTGCAGTTGAATTGTAATAAACATTTGTGTTGTTACTTTGCAGTCACATCACACTGTAGAGTTATTTATATTATTATGGGATTGAAATAACAAGGTAAAACATGTAAATCTGAGTTTATTTTCATCAAAAGGGTATCATGAATACAAACTATCCCAAATGAAGTTATATAATTATACATAAATGAAAAACATAATACAAAGTTATATGTGAACAGAAATTATACAACAATTATGTACAATCATCTATAAAATTTCACAGATATATTAGTTTGCAGTTTACCTTAAAACACAATCATATGCCAGGAACAAAACCGGTGTACTGTCTGTGTGGATCAGGAAACTTTTCTCTATTAGTCCGCACAGCAACGGGATGACGCGCCGACTTCCTGCTTCCAGGGAGCTGAGCTTCCATAATATGAAATGCCTACAGGCGGCATACTGGTCCTGCCTGTTGTCATCACCTGGCCATCATGGCCAAGTGCTGTCCCATCCTCTCGATAACGCCCATGTATCCTACCCTTCATCAAGGCAATATTGGGTGGAATGTGGTAGCTTGCTGATGCAACTAGCTGGTGTCTGACCACAGCAGATTCTCTCCGTCGGTTGGCATCTCCCTGCATAACCCACAAGTACACCAGGTCGTTCCTGGGATTCCAGCTGCCTCTGAGACGCTTGAATTTCTCTTTGCAATAGAAGATCAAAACTCAGGCCTGGTTGCCTCTCGACGAGCTGTGATGCAAGCCTTCTTAACCTCAGCAGTCATGTCATCAAGAAGTCTCTGCAAGGTATAAAAAAGATTAGTTATATAAGGGGAGCCTAATGTTATTTATTAATGGAAAACAAAGTAAAAGATTTGATTAATTTGTGAAGGCCTGTGTCTTCCTGTTATGTATAGAGATAAATTTAAAATATTACTATATCTGATGCAAATGGTTTGACTGCCAAAGCAAAAAGTGACAAATGCTATGAAGAAAGTGCTTTAACTATACTAATCTATAAATTACACAAAAACAGATTTACGATGCAACAAGAAATAATTCATAAAACATATGTAGCATTATTAGGCCCGAGCACTGACGGTGGTGCGAAACCCTGTTTGAATGCAAATGTTTTTTCTTCTTCTTATTATTATTCTCCGCAATGAATCACATTTTTGGGGGCCTGAACATGCTCAAAAATTCACCAAATTTTGCCCACCCCCCCCTATTGGAATGTGAAAAATTTCGTATTTTGAGGTGCTCGGATTTGGAAGATTTATGGTGCCCCGCCACTGCATTTCATCAGTCTTTCTGAAAATTGGCACACATGTTCTAAACGATCGGGCGAACAAAAAATCAGGAAGTCGGCCATTTTGGTTCAAAGTCGCCATTTTGGCGTTTTACTGACCTCGCATTTGAACGAACTCCTACAGATATTATCATACTGACACCAAAATGGCTCAGGTTGTTCAGAAGGCATGTGTGATCAAAAGTTATCAAAAACTTCCTCAAAGGAGTAAGGGTGTAGAGGGGGCGTGGCCTCAAAGTTTGATGTCTCGCCATGAAAGACGAAATTGATATAACTCCTACATAAAACAACATATCTGAACCAAAATGGTCACGTATGATACTAGTCCAATCCTGAACACATCTACATGGTCATTATTCGATTACGAATAGGCCACACCCCCTGGCGGCAAGAAGTCATGTTGTTTACTCGAACACCCACTTCTCACCCACTGAGAGGCTGAAGAAGAGTTTCTTCCCCCTGGCTGTCCGCTTGCTCAACTCTGAGCACTGAGCAAAACAAAAAGCCACTTCTCACTCCTATTTGCACACGTAAATATGCATAAGTATGCTGCTATTGTTTTTATCTTATTTTAACTCTTAAGATTTACCTTTTTTATTCTATTCTATTTTTATTCTATTTTATAAATATTTAGCTTATTCTTTTTTTTATTCTTAAAGGATGCAGGCACAGAAAACACATTTCACTGTACAATTGTACTATGTATAACTGTGCATGTGAGAAATAAACCTCTTTGAGTTGAGTTGAGTTCTCTGACGTTTTGAACACAATCGGGGTCAAACTGGGTCAGACACCTGAAAACAAGTTGGTGATGATATCCGGTGAAAACTGTTGCTCTACGCTGCAAGGCGAGACCGTGGCACCATGGCGAACTTCGATAAGACGCCATGACATCATAAATCAATATAACTCCCTCATTTTTCACCCAATCACCATCAAACTTACAGGGTTTAGTCGTGGTCCGGTCCCTAACAGACCCATATGACCACATCCGGACTAGCCCAAAGCCCCGCCCACTTTCAACAGGAAGTGCTTTTTTTCAGATGCTGGGGTCCTTCTCCTCAGGAATGAAACCTACAGGAGGTGCTGCAGGTAGGTGATGCTGGTGGCAGGTAAGTGATGCTAATGCTGTAGGTGACGTAGTTCCGGGGAGATGGCAGATTCAAACTAGGCACGCCCAAACATTTATACTTTCATTCAATTGTATTTTGTGCCAGCCTAATCAAAATATTCTTTAAAGTAGGAAAACAGTGTTTTTAAAAGGTATACTCTGGAGCACAGCGGGGAGGATTTGGCCAGCCTGACAGATTTTATAGATCGTTGTTACGACAGAATCGTCATGGGGAAACCAAACAACACGTCCACCCCCTCCACCTCATCTAAGGCCAAGAGACAGTGAAATGAGGATTCACCTGGAGCTGTTTCACCACCGGGGAATGACTCAACGGATGTTCTGATCTCTATAGATAAGAAAGTCAGTAGTTTTAATGCGCGTTTGAGCCTGGTAGAAATTCTCCACAAGGAGTTCCAGGCGCTACGTGAATTACTAGAATTCAGCCAGAAGCAGGTGGAAAGTCTGGCTGTAGAAAATGCTGGTCTCAGAGAGTCGGTAAAATCCCTCACCGAGGGCTTGACCCGTCTCTCAGAGGAAAATAAGAAGATGAAGGAAACGGTGATCGATCTGCAGGCGCGGAGCATGAGAGAGAACCTGGTATTTGCAGGGATTCCAGAGCAGACGGAGGAGGACCCCGAGACCACGGTGAAAAACTTCATCAAAACCCACCTGAAGCTCCCGGAGGAAACGGTGAAAAACATCTCCTTTCACAGAGTCCATCGGCTCGGCGGGAGGAAACCCGGGTCCAGCAGACCAAGACCTATTGTAGCGAAGTTTGTCAGCTTCAAACAGAAGGAGCAGGTGAAGAACCAGGGCCACGAACTGAAGGGAACCAACTTTGGAGTAAACGACCAATATCCGAGAGAGATTCTGGACCAACGAAGAGTCCTGTTTCCCATCAGGAGGAAATTTATCGCTGAAGGTGCTCGCGCTGTCATCGCGGTGGATAAATTATTTATTAATGGACAGCTGTACCGCGACCCGGACATCACTCCGTGGCTCTACTGACTTCATCAGCTACTTCAAAAGAGAATGGTCCTTATATCTAGAAAATAACGACTTGCCAGAAACTTCAGTGTGTGTTCTTTGGGAAGCAGGAAAAGCAGTAATGAGAGGGAAAATAATTTCCTTTTCTTCTCATAAGAAAAAGAAGGAAACTTTGAGAATTTCAGAGTTAGAACTCAGAATTAAATCCTTAGAGGAGCTTACCATGTCTCCCCAGAAGAACACACACTAAATGCTATAAGGAAAGCTAAACTTGAACTTAATGAAATAACAGATAAAAAGACGCAATTCTTGGTGCAAAGACTTCACTTGGAAAACTTTGAGCATGGCAACAAATCTGGAAGGTTCCTGGCTAATCAGTTAAAAACAAACAAGGAGAAAACAACCATCTCCTCTGTCAGAGATCCAGAAGGAAACATCAGCCACGACCCTGACAAGATAAATAACACTTTCAAAGAATTCTATAAAACATTATATACATCACAACTAACTACAACAGATGACAATATTGATAAATTTCTTAGTAACATCAATCTTCCACAATTAAAACATGAAGATAAAATGGTCTTGGATTCCCGCCTTTCAGTCGGCGAACTCCAAGAAGCTCTCCAGCATATGCCCAACAATAAAGCTCCGGGTCCAGATGGTTACCCAGCAGAATTCTACAAAGAATTCTGGACAATGCTGGCACCCACTTTCTACAATATGATATTAGAAATAAGGAAAACACAAAAAATACCTTCAAATATGAACCTAGCCAATATTACTCTACTATTAAAACCAGGTAAAGACCCGACGCTTCCATCCAGTTACCGTCCAATTTCATTAATAAATGTAGATCTCAAAATAATTAGCAAAGCTTTGGCCAGAAGAATAGAAAAAATAACCCCTCTAATAATACATCCTGACCAAACAGGCTTTATTAAAGGTAGACATTCCTCTACTAACATGCGTAGATTAATTAACATCATAGATTATTCTACTCTACATAATCTGGAATCCACAGTCATTTCTTTAGACGCAGAAAAAGCATTTGACCGAGTAAACTGGAAAATTTTATTTGCAACATTAAACAAATTTGGGTTTGGGTCATCTTTCATAGATGCTGCTTTCTCCATCACTCTTTGCTATTTTTATTGAACCCCTAGCTGCTGCCATAAGACAAAATAAAGAGATTAAAGGAATCCATGCCAAAAATATAGAACACAAGATAAGTCTTTATGCTGATGATGTATTACTTTTCCTCCAGAACTCACCGACATCTCTCCCCCAGACAATCACACTTATTAACACATTCTCATCAATATCTGACTACTCTATCAACTGGTCTAAGACTAGTATTATGCCCATCAACTGTGACCTACAAAACACACCCAATACTACAATACAGTCTGGAAACATTAGACATCTAGGCATAAACATTTCCCCCAGGTTATCAGAACTAACAAAGCTAAATTATATCCAGCTACTTAAAGCAATAGAGGATGATCTCTCACGGTGGAGGCGCTTACCCATATCACTCATGGGGAGGGTTGCCACAGTTAAAATGATGGTTCTATCTAAAGTAAACTACCTGTTTTCAATGATACCCACTAAACCATCCTCCAGTTGGTTTAAGTCACTGGACTCACATATATCTAAATTTTTATTGAAAAACAAGCCATCACGTATCAGTCTAAAAACTTTACAACAGACTAAAGATAGAGGCAGATTGGAGCTACCCAACTTTAATCATGTTTTCTTAGCTAACAAGCTGCCGTATATCTCCAAATGGCTTAAACCTAGCAGTCTGGATGAACCATGGTTAGATGTAGAGCAAGCATTGTGTGAGGATCTGGTTATCTCTGACCTGCCATTCATCAGCTCAACCATCAAAACACATAAGTGTTTTAAAAGCATCAATATCAGTTCCTCTTTAGTGGCTTGGTGGGATTTTCTAAAAATAATCAAATCCTCACTTTTTCCATGTAAGTTTACACCCCTCTGGAACAACCCTGACATCCTGCAAAACAAAAAGCTGATTAATTTTACTCAATGGGAAAATAAAGGAATAAAACAGTTAGAACATATAATAGAAAATGGAAACTTCTTGTCTATTAATATTCTCACTTCACAATATGGAATCAGTAGCAAAACATTTTTAGAATATCACCAGCTTAAATCTATTATATGTAAAAAATATACCATTAATCAATTAACCTTAGAGCTACCTATTAGGGTGGCAGAATTCATGAATCTCAATGCCCCAAAGCTATTATCAAAAACATATAGACTATTATCTAAACTAGAAGACTCAATCTGTCGTCCAACTTCAAAATGGGAGGGTGACTTATCCAGTAACTTTAATAAAGATAAATGGTCACAAATATGTTTAAACACCTTTAAAATGACTAAGAATTCAGGTCCCCTCTGCTTAGTTCCATCACTTAGTTTAGGTGGAGGACTGTGACCTCGTTGCTATGGGGGTTTGGGAAATGGCCGGGAGTGACTGGTGGTTGCGGGATCTTCGTGGTTGCCCGTGGTACGGGACCGGGCTGCTCTGCAATGGGAGTGGCTCTGGGTCTGGCCTCGTCGGGGGCTGTGGGGGCCAGCGGTTGGAGTCGCCTCATGGCTGGGGGCGAGGCCACTGGTGGCGCCTGGGTTGGTGGGCGTCGGTCCTAAGCCGGAGGCCGGGCTATTCCGGGGTGGGCTGGGCGGGGGTTCTGGGCTCTGGTGCCCGGGGGGGGGTCCTCCTCCGGGGTGGTGGGGTCCGTATTTGCCGGGGGTCTGGGCCTGCCCGGATGTGCTGCCATGGTGTGGGTTGGTGCATGCCCTGGTGTCTGGTTGCCGCCCTGGGACCCAGGGTATGGCCCGGGGGCAGGGGGGGTGCAGGGGTTTGAAGGAGGGCTGAGTGGGATTCGGGGGATTATAGGGGGAGGTGCTGGGGTGTGAGACAGGGATGCCAGTATGTTGTGTGTGTGTCTGTACTTTGGATGATGTTTGTGTGGATGTGGGGGTATGTTTGTGTGTGTGTGTATGCATGTGTTAGGGTGAGTGGGGGTGTGTCTGGGGAGTGAGAGTGGGAGGGTTGTATGCTGTGTGAGTGTTTATATTGTGTGGGTGGGGCTGAGAGGGCATATATGAGTTAGGATGAGTGGGAGTTTGCAAGGAAATAGGTGTGTGCGGTTGTGGCGGGGTTAAGTGCACTTGTGTGGGGGGGGGATGGTCTGCCGCTGTCCCCATCCTCTCATTCCCCGTTAGGGGTGTGGGAGGGTAGGGACTTTCTAGGGTTGGTGACGGCTCACTGGCTGTGGTTCCTGAATGGCCTGGTCGTGGGGGGCGGCCTCTCCTGGCCTGTCTTGCCCTGGGGGGGCCTCCTGGGGAGCGGGGGTGCCTAATGCCAGTAGAGGCTCATCATCCAGAGGGAAGTTTGCGGGAAGTAAGAGGGAAGACCCCTCTTACTTCCCGCTCTCTTTGTCTCACACACACACACACACACACACACACACACGCGCGTTGGGAGGCGTGGAGCCATGCTGGGTGGAACGGAGGAGACCATTCAGTGGTCACCTTGGAGACCTTGCACACAACACACACTACATAAACAGTCAAGAGCGGGGAGGGAGAGGGTATTGGGGACCTCTGACACCCCTGTTCCCCCTCTGTGTACATGCTTGGATCTTACATACATGCTTGGGTCTTACATACATGCTTGGGTCTTACATACATGCTTGGGTCTTACATGCTTGGGTCTTACGTACATGCTTGGGTCTTACATGCTTGGGTCTTACGTACATGCTTGGGTCTTACAGTATCTCACAGAAGTGAAGAGTCAGTGCTCAGACCATACGCCGCACACTGCATCAAATTGGTCTGCATGGCTGTCGTCCCAGAAGGAAGCCTCTTCTAAAGATGGTGCACAACAAAGCCCGCATACAATTTGCTAAAGACAACCAGAATAAGGACATGGATTACTGGAACCATGTCCTGTGGTCTGATGAGACCAAGATAAACTTATTTGGGTCGGATGGTGTCAAGCGTGTGTGGCGGCAACCAGGTGAGGAATACCAAGACAAGTGCGTCCTCTCTACAGTCAAGCATGGTGGTGGGAGTGTCATGGTCTGGGGCTGCATGAGTGCTGCCGGCACTGGGGAGTTACAGTTCATTGAGGGAAACATGAATGCCAAGATGTACTGTGACATATTAAAGCAGAGCATGATCCCATCCCTGAGGAAACTGGGCCGCAGGGCAGAATTCCAACATGACAACGACCCCAAACACACCTCCAAGATGACCACTGCCCTGCTAAAGAAGCTGAGGGTCAAGGTAATGGAGTGGCCAAGCATGTCTCCAGACCTTAACCCTATTGAGCATCTGTGGGGCCACCTCAAGCGGAAGGTGGAAGTGCGTAAGGTCTCTAACATCCACCAGCTCCGTGATGTTGTCATGGAGGAGTGGAAGAGGATTCCAGTGGCAACCTGTGAAGCTCTGGTGAACTCAATGCCCAACGGGATTAAGGCTGTGCTGAAAAATAATGGTGGACACACAAAATATTGACTGAATTTGGACATTTTCACTTGGGGTGTACTCATTTTTGTTGCCAGTGGTTTATACATGAATGGCTGTGTGCTGAGTTGTTTTGAGGGGAAAATAAAATTACACTGTTGAACAAGCTGTGCACTGACTCCTGTACATTATATAAAAGTGTAATGTCTTCATTGTTGTCCTATGAAAAGATAAAACTAAATATTTGCTAAAATGTGAGGGGTGTACTCACTTTTGTGAGATACTGTACATGCTTGGGTCTTACGTACATGCTTGGGTCTTACATGCTTGGGTCTTACGTACATGCTTGGGTCTTACATGCTTGGGTCTTACGTACATGCTTGGGTCTTACATGCTTGGGTCTTACATACACGCTTGGGTCTTACATGCTTGGGTCATACAGCACTGCTGTACATGCTGCTGTGTGACCTAAGCAGCTCCTGCTATAATTAAACTGAAGGCTTATAAAATTACTGTCACAGACTGAAAAACCTAAATTTACTAACTTTTGAAAGCATCATTGAACTCAGCTTTCTGAACCTCATATTTAAATGCTGTAATACGTCTGCAGGACTTCAAGGAGCCCAGTAAGCTGTAACTGGAAATCCCCTTTCAGAAGCACCAGTGGACAGTTATCCTTTTCCATTAAAGCAGCCATGTCTGCCAAATGAAATGAAGACTACAACAGATCTTACAACATTTACAACAAATTATTTATTTTATTTTATTTTTTATTATTATTTATTCTTTAATTTGATTCCCGTTAGCTTACAGCAACCAGCTGCAGCTGTTCTTCCTCGGGTCCTAAATATATGGACATGTACATGCAGTACGTTTACATTTACACTGATATACATTGTATCCTTACATACGAAGTCCATAAACTATTCTGTAAAATATATAATCCGTGCAGAGACGAACTACTCTGGCTGATGAGAATGTGGCCAGGGATGAGGTCTACGGTGAGCTGTCTCTGGGACGGTAGTGCTTTCTCACCAGATGTGATTTTAGATGATGGGGGTTGTGTTTATGTTGTGTGCTTTGTTTCATATTCATGTTGTTTATAGTGTTTTTATTTGTTTTTTTTTCTTCCTCCTTTTTACTTGAAAAGCTCAACCAGGAACAAGATTTGCAAATTAGCTTGATGCTATATAACCAATATTTGTATATGTACCCTATATGCAGAAGCATCAGTGGGTCTACATGTCCTCTGTCTGTTCACATGGTCTCTGATAAATAAACACCCTGGTTCCCCCAACATTAAGGATCAGCCCTACAGTTCTGCTCGTGGTGACATCGTTCTCGTGTGAACCTCTGTGGTTCTGGACCAGTAGGTGAAACCTCTGTGTTCCTCAGGGCTCCTGACTGTTTGTATCTGTGCAGTTGTGCAGCAGTGAGCAGCTCCAGCAGCAGATCTTCCTCCTGAACCAGCAGCTCGTCCTTCTAAGAGAAGCCAACAGATCTCTGAGTGAGCAGCTGGAGGGAGGAGACCCCCACAGATGGACCGTAAGAACCCGCACCTGCATCAGAACCGGGACCCCCGGGTCCACTTCCGCACTCACTGTGTAACCTGACTGTGTGGCGTGTAGGAGGCGGCCATGCTGCGGTGCAGCTTAGAGAAGGAGTTCCAGAGACTGAAGGACAGCGACGTTCAGCTGAGACAAAAGCTGGAAGCAGCCAATCACAAAGCAGCAGAGCTGGAGAACCAGTTGGCCAAGAAGGAGCAGCTGATTCTGGATCAGAAGAGACTCCTGGAGGAAACCAAGAACCAGAGCAGGTCAGGGTCCTGCTTCAACTGCTTCTGATAGTTGTGATGGTTGTGGGTCCAGTCAGCTGAGGGAACTACTGAGGTTCTAGTTCTGAGGACGGCGGCAGAGCTCTACCAGATGTTTACCTGTTTGTTTGTTTGTTTGTTTGTGTTAGCACGGAGCTCTCAGCCTCAGAGAGTCGCTGCCTCGCTCTGAAGAGGGTCACCCAGACTCTGCAGACGGAGATGCTTCACCTGTACAGCCTGGTCCACCTGGACGCACATGGCAGGTAAAATCAGCTGATCAGCCTCCACCATGATCCAGAAAACACAAGTCGGGTTGGGTCACTTCCTGTTTGAATCCAGATGCTCTGGAAGGAAACCGTCTGATGTCCTGGCGTTCTAGGACGTCCGGAACGCCCCCATTTGAAGGATCCTACTGAAGGAGGAATCTGCCACTTTCCCATCACCGTTCCTGATCTGAAAATGTTCTTGGCTTGGCGGTGGATACGGAGACTGGACAATCGGTTGAATTTTTTGAGTCCTGGCTACCTCGTATTCTGAATTTAGCGACGAAAGCTGGCCGTATAAAGTTGGAAAGAGCCCATTGTACCGCTACAGCCAGATCGGGACTATTCAGTCAATAGTGACAGATGAGTCAAGATGGTGGCTTAACATACAATGGATCTTTCTACAATGATTTCTCCTTGTCAGTGATTAAAAACACAGGGTGTTCGATGTGGCTAAAGAGCGGCTGTGGGAAAAAGAGATATCATTTGTTATGTTATTCTCAGCTACTCTGCAGGTGACACATGGAGATCGCAAAAAGAAGTTTTCCTCTCCGGAGGAAGCACTTGCTTTTATTGATTCTACGCCTGGATGACAATTCTGTATAGTCTGGAACTCTGCTGGTATTATGTGGAGCTCCTTTTCCTGCAATACTGCTATATTCTTTGTTTTTTCTACTCATACGGGTAGGTCTTGTTCCGTTTATATATTTTATATATTTGTTACTTCAATACGTTGAACATCCTTTTTCGAGGGGCACGGCTGCTTGCGTCACAAACAATATGTTGCTACCTTGTTCAGTCACTCCTACAGGGAAGACTTCTTTTGTTTGTTTGGTTTGTTCTCCCTTATATTTCGCCAGCTCACTTCTGGTGAATCTTTAAGGGATTTATATGGCGACCAGTCCCCGTCTGTTTGGGGGAAAAATCTCAGTTTGCCCGGTTGTTGAATTTCTGTTGTTAATTTTGTTAAATGTAGTTTATGTATGCAGCTCAACACATGCCATATGTCTTAGGACCATATGGGATAGAAATGATCTTAGGTTTATCAGGGACATTAATCCCTTCCTTGATAAATTTCCACCTGCTACTTCCTCACCTTCTAGACTAGCAGGGGCTCTTAGCAATATATGTCATGATATTGATTATCTGGATATGTGGAGACAGCTTCATCCTACAGACTTAGTTTACTTTTTATTCAGCTCCACGTAAGTCACACCAGGATTGATTATTTTTTTATCCCCTCTTCCAAAATTGCATCTGTATTAACTTGTTCTATAGGCAATATTGTATTATCAGACCATGCCCCTCTTTATCTGGTATATTCATTCCCTGTAGATAAAGCGCTCTTGCGGAGCTGGAGATTCTCACCTTTTCTCCGTAAAGATGACAAGTTTATTTCCTATTTTACCACAGAAATTAAGATTCTTTACTCAATTCATCTTCAACAGATGACTCCTCTACCCTTTGGGAGATGTGTAAAATATATTCCCGTGGACTGACCATATCTTTTGTCGTATCTAAAAAGTGTAAAAAGAATGAACAGAGTAACTCTTTGGTATCACGATTAAATGAATTCGAAAAGAATTATAAATCTAGCCCAAGCTCATGTCTGCTTCAAGAATTGTTAGTTGCACGTACCGCTTTAAATACTTCAGGACTCTGAGCATACCCTTCAGAACTGTTCCAGGTCTGAAACGGTTCCTGATCTGAAACGGTTCCAGGTCTGAAACTGTTCCAGGTCTGAAGCACGTGATGTGATGTGATGTCATCTCTGTTTCTCTTAGGTCAGGTAGCATGTCCTCACCTGTCTCCCCTGGCTACGTCAGGCCCCGCCCCTCTTCTTCTTCTGCTGTTGGTATCATTAATGGAGCAGTGGAGGCCCTCTCCACCTCCCCCCTGCACCTCTCCTCCTGCTCCTCCTCCATTGAGTCCCTGCTGGCTGTCGGTTCTTTCCTGGAGCAGCGAGCGCGACAGCTTTTCAGTCCAACCAGTCAGAGCCCAGAAGAGGAGGAGGAACAGAAGGACAAAGAGGAGGAAAAGGAGGAGGCCCCGCTGGAGAGCCTTCCTTTGGGTCAGGAGGTGGAGGAAGCCATGCTCCTCACCGGGAGTCCTGGGATGGAGCCTGTGAGCCGGGATGCAGACCCTGTTCTCACCGTCCAGCAGAGGAGGACCCAGTTAGGCATCATGGACTACGATGAGTCACTGCCAGAGTTCTGATGGAGGGGGCGGAGTCAGGCAGGAAGGGGGCAGCGTTAGACAAGGAAGTAGAGGGCTAATTTCAGAGATGTATTTTAATTCCAGATGAAACGGTCGACTGTATTGTGAACCCGGTCCGACCGGTTCTACAAGTTCTGCTTCCCTAGCCGGGTCCCATTGCAGACGTGCACTCAGTTCTAGTTGAATAGAGCCAGGTCTGGTCCCCAGCGCCATGGTGGTCAGTGTGTTTGATCAATGTTTGATCAATATGTGATCAGGTCTGAAAAACCAACTGTGACCATGCGAAATAAATTATCTGAAATGTTGCTTCTTTCTCCAGTTTGTGTCCTGATGAAATTTGAACCTTCACACGTGTCAGAATCATCATGTAACATCAGATGATGAAGCTGAAGGTATGTGTCCTCATTGACCTGCTGCTGTTCTTGGAGCTGCTGGCTTTTACAGGATCAGCCGGGTGGAGACCCGGAGAGAAGTGGGTCTGCTCCTTTACCATCAGCCGGGTGGAGACCCAGAGAGAAGTGGGTCTGCTCCTTTACCATCAGCCGGGTGGAGACCCAGAGAGAAGTGGGTCTGCTCCTTTACCATCAGCCGGGTGGAGACCCAGAGAGAAGTGGGTCTGCTCCTTTACCATCAGCCGGGTGGAGACCCAGAGAGAAGTGGGTCTGCTCCTTTACCATCAGCCGGGTGGAGACCCAGAGAGAAGTGGGTCTGCTCCTTTACCATCAGCCGGGTGGAGACCCGGGGAGAAGTGGGTCTGCTCCTTTACCATCAGCCGGGTGGAGACCCGGGGAGAAGTGGGTCTGCTCCTTTACCATCAGCCGGGTGGAGACCCGGGGAGAAGTGGGTCTGCTCCTTTACCATCAGCCGGGTGGAGACCCGGGGAGAAGTGATTACGAGTGTTTGCCAGTGGAAAGATTCTTGGCATGGATCTGTCAGGGCAAAGCTGATCACAGAAAAAATAAAACGTTGCCATAATTTTATTTGCATTTGTATCAGGCTGAACTCAGTGCAACGGCGTCCATAGGACCCTGCCATGTTGATCTCTAGAATGAGGAAAAAGGGAATTTAAGAGACTTTGAACATGGCATGGCGACCCCCTATAAACCAGATAGATACAGGATTATCTGAACCTACTTATAGCAGAACTTAGAATAAAAGTTAATGTCAGTGGAGCTGAAAGGTTCAGTTTCTATCATTGTTATGGAATAAGCCAGTTCCAATAATTACACCAACAAACACACGAGTCATGCTTGTGTTGTATCGCCTGTCTGACTGTCACCTTTTCTACCCTAGATCTTATCCATCCATCCTTCCATCCATCCATCCTTCCATCCATCCGTCCATCCATCCATCCATACATCCATCCATCCTTCCGTCCGTCCATACATCCATCCATCCATCCATCCTTCCGTCTGTCCATACATCCATCCATCCATCCTTCCGTCCTTCCATCCTTCCATCCATCCATCCATCCATTCATCATATCATCGATTCATCACATCATCCATCCATCCATCCATACATCCATCCATACATCCATCCATCCTTCCGTCCGTCCCTCCTTCCATCCATCCATCCTTCCGTCCGTCCCTCCTTCCATCCATCCATCCTTCCGTCCGTCCATCCTTCCATCCATCCATCCATTTCCATCCATCTATCCTTCCACCCATCCATCCATCCTTCCGACCGTCCATCCATCCATCCATCTATTTCCATCCATCCATCCATCCACATGTGTCCACACGTGTGGAGGATGAGTGAGGAGGATGGATGGATGAGGATCAGGAGGATGAGTACGAACCCACTTGCAGACAGTTTAGGAGAGGAGGCAGAAATGAAGTATGGTGGGTGGTTTATTCCAGATCAAAAACAAGACTTGACATAACACCATTCAAGTTGAAACTAAAACTCTGAAAAAGGAACATGAAAAACTGACAAACCATAACATGGAAACCGGGTGAAATGATCCTCACAATAACATAACAAAACCTGACTATAACACGAGAACCCTAACATGACATTATCAACCAAGAACCCTAAAGCCATAACATAAACAAAAGCCTAATACACCCCATGATCCAAAAACAAGGTCTTAACTAATTTAAATATAAGACCCATGATCATGATGGACTAGACATGACCATAACTCACACACACATCTCATGAGCATAATCATAATTCCATGGACAAGACAAGACCCAAATAAATGATAACAGGAACCACATAAATCCCACATAAGTCCTATGATCATGTCAGGACCCACATCCCATAATAATGACAGTATGATGACAGGATTAAAAGAAGGCTGGAACTTTCTCTACAATCCAGAGCAGCATTTTCCTCCAGGAGCAGCGGCTGCAGTAGGCAGGAAAGGAGGAAGTGAAACAATGTTTCGGGAATGTTCTTCGGATTTTAGATGTGACCTTCAGCGGATATTCACGGAACATTTAAAAACAGTTTTCATCTCAACGATCCAGGCAACCCAGAATCTCCAGCTTGTTAGCGGTGCAGAGGCCTGTACTACGAAGCGTGATCAACATGCCCCGGATTTCTCTCCGGTACCTGGTTGACTTACCCAGACATTCAGGATCTGGATAAGTTGTAGTAGGAAGCTGGTTGGTAACTCCACCCAGGGTTTTCCAGTTATGATTAGTGCGCGTTCACATAAAATGGTGGCGTTTGGAGGTTCTGACCAATCACAAACATGGACAAACCCTGCAGAGCCGTGTGTTTTACTGTGGAGGAGCAGACTGTTATTCTTCAAAAATACGAAGAATTTAAACATATAATTCAGACTAAAAGCAACACGGTTGCTGCAGCAAAACTCAGGAAGGAATGCTGGCAGGAAACTTCCGACTCCGTTACTGCGTAAATTCGTCAGATTATTCATATCAATTAATGGGACAATATAAACTGACAGCACTCAGATCCCTGTATTACAGCACCAACATTCCTGGGAATGCTTTATTTACGTCATATTTCCCAGTTCTTTAAAGGATCCCATGTGAGCGCGTCATTTGTTGGGATATCAATTCCTCCGCCATGAACGCACGGATGGTTGTGTATTCCATAACTCGGTGGTTCTGTACTTATGTGTGAAAAAAATTAGCACTATTATTAACCTCCATGTCAGAAGCAACCCTGGTGGAGCTAAAAGGACTTGGGAGACCATTTGTTAAAAATCTGTACCTTTGGTACAGTATATATCAAAGTTGGTTGGATCTGTCCCTAAACTCTTTCTCTCCTAAGCGCTCCTTCACTATCCGTGCACCAACGTCAACGGGATCTTCTGAAAATGGGCAGGCCATTTTTCATGAGATCTGATTGGTCAGGAGGTGGCGCTTTTCTGCTTGCTGATCTCTTATCCACAACATAACCTCTCTGGAGCCAGTTAGCTGTCTGGTGATGCAGCGATGCAGCTTGGTAAGAAGTGAACCAGCGTCGTAGTCCAGAAAACCCAGCGTTAACCCTGAAGTTACCCCGATAAGAGAAAATCCAGCTTCGTAGTCCAGGCCTCAGGTCTGCAGCTGGAACAGCCTCTCATTACTGATCCACACTAAACAGTAAACAGTCATCAGTGAGTTTTCAGCTAAAAGATCCTGTTCAGCCTCCTGTAAAAAGTCTGCCATTTCTGCCAACCTACAACCTTCATTTCCCCCCCACAGCTTCACTCAGAGCCGGGCTGCCATGCAGGAAGCTCTGCCTGCACTAACAGCTGGAACCTGCTCAGTCCTGATTGGTCAACTGGCTCTGATCTGGCTCAAGACACGCCCCCCTCATAATGACACAGAAATGTAAAAAGGAAACAGAGAAATCAATATGCTTGGAAAATAAATTTTAAAAGGAAAATAATGCAAAATAAATACAGACATAAAAATAAAGGAGGAGAGAATAAAAAAAATCACCAAAAAAATAATGAAACTGAACTGAAAATGACACGGAAAAGTAAAATAGGAATAATCACATAAAACAGCTGAAAAGAAGCATACATTTGTTTAATGTTTTATAGGTTTCTTAATGGAAAAACAATTTTTTTACATTGTTATATAATTTATTGGTACAGCAGTTTGTTTATTGAGCCAGTTTCATATTTCTGTATTTATTTTTTATTTTGACAATTTAATTCCTCCATAAAAAATCTAAAGTATGTATATCACTGTGTACCATATCTTCTGCCACTGCTTTTTGCCCAATAAACACACGTTTGGTTATTTCTGCTGCTATGAGTGATGTCTTTCTGCCTCAGGATTGCAGGTACCAGGGACTGGAGAGGTCGGGCAGGGAACCGCTGCAACTCGGCCCTGGTTTGTCCTCATGGACGAGGTGTTGGGACAGAGGCCATCCAGCAACCCCCCTGTCCTGATCGCTTCCATTGAGGAGGACAGACCAGGGCCAAGTTCAGCAGTGGGTAGCCAGTCGGTGGAGGAAGTCAGGGAGGATCCAGTGGCAGGGAGAGGCAGAAGGAAGAGGAAAGCTGCTGACCAGCTCGTGGACCTCATAAGAGAGGACATGAGGCTGCAGAGGGAGGCAGAGGAGAGGAGAGAAGCTGAGAGCAGGGAGAGGATGGACAGGCTGTTCTCCCTCCTGGAGAAATATGTTAATAAATTATGATGTTTTGAAATGTTTTATATGAATAAATAATATGTACAAAAAAAAAATGCTGGGTTTGCAGAGCCGGACAAAGTCGACGGCTGCCATGTCACTATTGTCATAAAGAGATGGAAATAAGTAGCAGGAATCACCATTAATTCTTTGCAACTCAAGCTACAGTATTTACCTGTTCTTTAACTTACCTCTATAAATACTGGTGATCAGGGGGCACTTCCTCCAGGGCAGACACCTCGGCTGACAGTCGGTCCCGCCAGGATGCACCACTGGTTGCCTCCAACTCCGTCTCCCCCGTCATCCTCTGGCTCATCCTCCGCAGGCTCTTCCTCTGGGTCCACAATGTCCCCAACCCCGAGGCAGATGTTGTGGAGGATGGCACATGATGTAATGACCTTGTAAAGAGTAAAGATGAATTATAAATCACTTTATAATTCAATAAGTGTAAAAATAAATCATTCAGTGTTATAATTACTCACGTATGGTGCAAAGGTGTGGTGCACTTCCAGCGCTTGCAGGAAGATGGCACGAAACCTGCTCTTCATCATCCCAAAAGCACGCTCTATTACTGAGCGTGCCCGGGAGTGATAGTGATTGAAGTGCTGGGCTCCCACACCTCGCAGCGGTCGTTTGTAGGGAGTGATGAGGGGGAGTGGATGTTGAAGGCAAGGGTACCCACCATCAGCCAGAATGAAGTGCCCTGGAGGAGGGTACAGTGACCTCCTGTACAGTGGGCTGTGCCGGAGCACCCGGGAGTCATGAACTGACCCCGGCCAGCCCACGTATGTGTCAATAAAACTGCCCTGATGGTCACAGACAGTCTGTACGATTATAGATGGAAATAATTTCCTATTTCTGTAACAGTGACCATCAGGGCCGCTTGGTGCCTTTATCCTCACACGGCAGCTGTCGATAGCACCTGCAGCTTTGGAAAAAGCTTGGTGTCTTGCCAGTCCTGCAAATCCATGAGACACAGCTTCCAGATCTGCTCCAGCTACTGGGAGGCGGATGACCTGATGGCGAATGGCCACCACCTCCTCAGTGACTCTGCAAACGATGTGGTGGACGGTGGAACGGGGCATTCCATAAACTCTGGAGACCACCACGTATGATGCCCCAGAGGCCAACCAAAACAAAAAAACAAGGGTCTCAATTGTGGCACCCCATCCATGCCTCCTTTCCTTCTGTAGGAGACCTAGCAGCCCTGCCAGGGCCGCCCTGCTGAGGCGGAAATCCTCACCTCCAAAATACCTGTCCAGCACAGGCACTGATAGGTTGATGTCACAGTACAGTAGCCTGTGCTGGTGTAGGGAAAAAGAGAGGGAAATTCAGCACACTATAAGCAACACAAACACACACACACACTTTTTAGTATTAAATTCATCTTCACGCAGGAATTTTTAGGTAACTTTAAACTTCTGTAAGCATCTAGAAACGCAGTAGGAGGGAAACATCTATTTTTATTGCAAGAAGTTTGGTCATTTCTTTAAAGTAAAATAGGTTTTAATAATAAATTAAATTCTTTTATGTTTGTCCACATTGGCAGAAAAGCTGGGAGGGTGGTAGTATTAGCTATTTTCCACTGATGTTAGCCGGACAGGTGTTAGCTATTTTCCACTGATGTTAGCCGGACAGGTGTTAGCTATTTTCCACTGATGTTAGCCGGACAGGTGTTAGCTATTTTCCACTGATGTTAGCCGGACAGGTGCGCTGTGGACCCGAGCAGAGCTCGACTGGGCCGCCTCCTCACATGTTTTAATCTAAAATGAAAAGATAAACAAAGAGAAAGAAAATAATCATTTCTGAGAAAGATAGGAGTTAGCGGGATGATTGGAAGATAAATAAGATAGCAGTAACCTCTGCAGTTGCTAGGCAACAGGGAAGTGGAGCACTATGGGAAATTCTCGTTGGCTCGGTAAGCGGTCTCATTTCACGGACGTTAAGTGGACTTTCAAGTGTGTACACCCTGAACTGGGACACAAAAGAATCGAGTATACCATCACTACTGTTTAGCCGTTAGAAACTCGTTGCTTGGTAACGCTTCCGCCTCTTTACCCTCACTGTTGACGTACTTCCCTGGCAACGCTTCCTAGCAACTAGCAGCTCGGCATGAGAGCGGCTCCGGTAATAAAGTCTGAGTTTTAACCTGGTTTATTTCGTTCTTTCTATGAATGAAACTGATTTTACGCGTCAGAGTTACACGCGCAACGTTTGTTTTCCCGCTTCTGAGGAATCCCGAAGAAGGAAAACCCGTAAACCGTAAGTGATGATGATGATTCTTCTGATGAAGACAACGGTTTGGACGTGTTTATGGTTACAGGTGTTACACCAAAATTTGTGACCCATCAGAATCTGTGACCGCGATAGTGTACATTTCTCTACGAAGCGTAAAGTCTTGAAAACAGTTTTACTGAAGGTTTGGCAACTTCACACATTCTGATAGCTATCAGAAAAGGTGACCTCTGAGATCGTGGCTATGTTAGAAGAGCCCAGACTAAAGGGGTGCCAGAGGTCACCATTTCTGATAGTCATCATACTGTGTGACTTAACTGTACCTGCATTATAATGAACCCAAACTTCAAGTGTTTTCAAGACTTTGCTCGTTTTCTAAGACGTTCGTACAGAGGAAATGTACACTTAAGCCCCAGGAAGTCACAGATTCTGATGGGTCACAGATTTTGGTGTAACACCGGGAAGGTTTAGTTAAACTTACCGACCAGAGGGGGTGTTCCACGAAGCTGGATGAAAGGAAAGTCGGCTTATTTTGATAAGTCTGGCTCATTTAAACCAGAGTTCTGGTTTATGTGAATCCCGCTGAGTAACCATAGTAACTGATGCACCAGAACTAACTTGAACTAACGTTTAGAATAGAATAGAATAGAATAGAAATACTTTATTAATCCCTTTGGAGAGTCCTCAGGGAAATTTGGGTACCAGTAGCAATACAACACCAACAGTAAAGCAGGACAAGCACAAGACACAATATATACAAGTACAAAGCAAAATAGAGGCAAATAGAATGCAATAAATATAACAATAATAACAATAAGATAAGTTAAATAAAACAATATAAACAAGCATTGCACACAGTAGAGGTGGTACAGATTCCCAGTTCACTATTGCACGTATAAGTTATTGCAACTGTTTGTATGGGTAAAAATTAATAAAGAACTTTAAAACTTTAAACTAAGTTTAGCTTAGCTGTGTCTCAAAGCTCTGATACAGACTCCCTAAAGAAAGCTCCACCTGGTAGAGCTGCTCCGCCTCATTCTGGTTTAAAATAAGAAACAGCTGTTATCACATCACTACTTTGTCTGGAATAATCAATAAATGTGTCAGCGCCAGTTTAACTAAAGAAACACGACTATACACGTACTGAACATGAAATAAAAAGAACACAGTATTCATTAAACTAGTTAACACCTTATTAACCCTCCCCAGGTTCAGGAACCCGACCTCCACTGTCTCTGGTTGGCTACCAGTAAAACTGGGATCAGCTGAGCCCCGTCCATACGGGCCGAGGGTGTTTAAAGAGAGAGAGAGAGAAAGCTGGTCTAAAGAGATGGACGGAGAAAGATAGAGATAGATAGAGACAGGCTTCCTTTCTGGTTACCATGGCTTGGTCTTTTATTAATGACCCTGCAGAGGGCGCACGCTTCATTCAAAGCTCATTCAGACCACCAGACCCACGGTTTTCAGGGGGAGGACCACCAGTAGCAGTGGTCTCTGATGTTGTCTCGGTCTCTGACGTTGTCTCGGTCTCTGACGTTGTCTCGGTCTCTGACGTTGTCTTGGTCTCTGACGTTGTCTTGGTATCTACAGAGCAACATGTTTACAGCTCAACACGTTTAGAACAAACATTTCTTCAAAGATTCCTCCCACTCTGAGACATGTTCTGGTTCTTTATTTCCACCTGCTGCAGGTTCGCTTTGCTGGTAAGATGCTGCTGCTGGTGGAACAGAGTTAATGTAGCTCACACACACACACACACACACACATCACAAAGATGATGCATATTGATTATTGGGTTATTAATAAACTGAGTAGAGCCGTACGTACAGAGACAATCAGCTGTTTTATGTAAACAGATTTATAACAAGAGGAACCAGAAATAAACCAGGACGGTGAATCAACATGGAACAACAACAACTGTGTGAAACCTTTACAACTTACGCATTTAGTCTGTCAGCAGCTGTTTGCTGCTTCCATCGCTTTATTAATCAGGCTGCACACCTTTTCTGGTGAGGACACTTTTAAAGTCCTCATACTTCTCCATCAGTGACGTGCGGTCAGGTGCAGCAGCGACTCAAGAAGTCAGCAGGTGAGGCAGCAGTACTCTGTCTGACCTCCAGGGGGCGTAGTTTCATGCTGGTGGATGAATAGTGAAATAAGAAGCTCTTTTCATTCTTACAATGTAAATGTGACTCCAGAGGAGTCGGTGCTTCACCAGCCATGAACCCACCGCACGTCACTGATCTCCATCAGCTTTCTTTGTTCAGCTGCTGAGAAAATGAAACTCTGGGTTTGCTCTCTTTTCCTGCTTCTCCTCTTTTCCACCATCCACTCGTCAGGGCTTCCTACGTTCCTCAGGACCTCCACATAGCCAGACTATGTAAGCCTCGCTTGGATTAGCTCAACTAGATGCAGCTGGAATGTGTTAGTGGAACGAGTTGAGTCTTAATTCAGAGATGGTGTTAGTTCAAGCGAAGCTTTCCTCATACAGCCTGGCTTCCTGTAGCTACGCTGGTGGAATACCCCCCAGTTCTGCTTCTTGCAGGTTTTATTGTTGTTTGGAAACAGACTTTTTAAAAAGAAAATATATTTGTGTGTACATAATTAGCAGAAAAATTAGAGTATTTGGTCAAAAATATAAACTGGTTTTGCCACCAAATCAAACTCACATTTTTTATAAAAATGATGAACTGATCTATCACCAGTCTCTAATTCCTCCAGGTACCAACAGACACAAGACAATCTGCTCAACATATCATATCATAACCAACATATCTGCTGATATTCGACCGTGTGTCTGTTGACATTTGGCTGCGTTTATCATATAACAGGTTAGATGATTAGAAAAGTCTGAGCCTTGAGAGGTGATGAAATTACATTATGATTGCGTGCTGTGTTGCTCCTTATCAAGTCATGTTTATTTAACACAAGTTATCATAATACCCTGTTTAAAAGACTGACAGCTGGAACCATTTCTGTCCTCTGAGTGGCCTTTTGCTCATTTCAGAACATGAAAATTGCAAATATCAATCTGATTATTTCCCATCTGACTCTCTGTTAAAATTTCTACTCCAGGTTTTTACTGAGGTGAGAAACTTCTTTAGATTTTTAGAAACCTGGTTTGTCTTGGTTCTCAAAGGGAACTCTGTCCACTTGTTCCATCTTCAATGTATTGTGTTAGAGGATAACTCGGGTTATGGTGTTGGGGATAACTCTGGTTCTGGTTCTGTGCTTAGTTTAGCTAAACAGCATTATAGAAATAAGAAAAACAAAACTGTACAGAACAAAATCTATGTAGGAGTCTATATAAAAGCATAGAATGAGTTTACATTATTGCATGTCTGTGTTATTAGTTCCCGTTGTGGCTGTGTGGCTACTGGCAGCAGTGCAGATTGTAGAGTCTGACAGCAGCAGGAAGGAAGGACCTGTGGTAACTCTCCTTCACACCGCGGTGAAGCAGCCTGTCCCTGAAGGAGCTGCTCAGTGTTCCTGAGTCCTGCATAGGGTGGGACCTTTTCTCCATCAGAGACAAAAGCTTAGCCATAATTCTCCTCTCCGTCACCACCTCCACCAGATGGAGGGGCATCCCAGGACAGAGCTGGCCTTCTTAACCAGTTTGTTCAGTCTCTTCCTGTCAGCAATCGAGATGCTGCTTCTCCAGAAGACCACACCATCATACATGGCTGATGCCACCACAGAGTCAGAAAGGATCTCAGAAGGTGTCCCCTGCACTCCACAAGACCTGAGTCTCCTTAGCAGATCCAGCCTACTCTGTCCTTTCTTGTTACAGGCGTTAGTGTTGTCTGTCCAGTCCAGCTTGTTGTTCAGGTGAACACCCAGGTACTTGTAAGATGTCACCCTCTCCGTGTCCATTCCCTGGATGTTTACCGGAGGAGAGTGTTCACACCTGCGGAAATCCACCACCAGCTCTATAGTTTTCCTTGCATTAATCTGGAGGCGGTTCTGCTGGCAGAACCTGGACAACAGGAACAAACACAAACTGTGAAAATGGAGGATTTTGGTCTTCCTCTAAATTTGGTCACATGGTTTTGCTTTAAATGTGCTGCATTCATGTCCTCAGGTTGGAAGCTGATGGATGAGATGGTGAGACCTCTGAGGATTCCAGCTGAGACGAGCCTCTATGCCGACAAACACCATATATCTCACCTGGTGCAGGTAAAGGTGCAGCCCACAGCGTTTTAGCTGAACTCAGCAGCTATGTTCACTGTGTGTGGTTGTGTGTGTTGCAGAGCTTGGTTTCCAGTCTGGTGATCGACCGACCCGATGATCCAATCTCCTACCTGATCGACCTGCTGCAGAGAAGCACCATGGACGGTATGTCTTTGCAGGTCAGGGTTCTGGTTCCTGTGGAGGATCTTATGGACCCTTCAATGTCTCCTGGACTTTTATGAGATGCTGAACCAGGAAGTATAGATCCCAAAGTTCAGATTGTTGAGTTTACTGTCTGTGGGAGAACAGAGCTCCTGAACCTGCTAAGTGAAAACCTAGTTTAAAACTGGACTTCACTCGTGTACAGCAGCACTACTGGTGGTGCATTTAATGGCTAATAGGAGATGGGAAATTCCAAATGAGTAAAAGATCAAATAATTCCAGATGAAGCCAGAGTGCTGAAGCTTGTAACATACTCCGCAAGAAGCGAGAACGTTCTTTTAGTTTTCGAGGCCGCAAGAACAAAAACAAGGCAGGGTTGTGCACATGGCGGTGTCTGTGTCTTTTAATCCTACATGTCGTTTACATGTATGTACTTTCTCACTCGATCAGCTGTTCATTAAAACTATCTGTTCAGCATCCATCAGGGGAAATGCAGAAGCCACAATTTTCCACTTCTTTCTTTTCCATATTAACTACGCCCACCTCAAATGTCCCTATCAATCACATACTTCTTGGAGCCCCATGAAAAGAAAGTTCTGCTCAGCCGATGTGTCGAGAACTGTCACGTCCACGAGAGCAGAATGCCATCATTTTGTTCTTGTGGCCTCAAGAACAACAACAAAAGCTCTCACTTCTTGCAGAGGATGGAACAGCCTTGAGTCATGATAGGTTAAGTGAATGCAGCACAATGTGAAGCTGTGGGTGGACACAAAGACGAAAGCGGGAAAATTCTGCCTGATCTTTCTTTAACCGCTGCGGAGCATTTCATTCAGATATGTTGTGACAGATTTGACGTCGTCAAAGATCAGTCTGTTTTATTATCTTCATCTTTACTTATTCATTTATTTCTGACCTGAGATCAGTTCCCCGGGTGATGCTACTTGGTCCTCCTGCTGTCGGCAAACACACTCTGGTGAGTTAAGGCACACACACACACACACACACACACACACACACACACACACACACACACACACACACACACACACACACACACGCACACACACTTGAGCTCACATTCCCTGTCACAATAAGTCCGTTTACAAAACCATTACAATCAGGTAACTGGGAGTAATCAGACTATTGCAATACTCTGATCTAATACAGGGTTTCCTCAGGGATGTGTGCCCTGATTAAAGGCCCATTTCTGCTGCCTTACGTACGTAAATAACGATGTTCATGTCAAACGTTGTCATGCGTCACCATCCTCATTCTTCCGTGTATGTTTTACGTTGTCGTGGTTGTTAAGTCAGGTCCTCCACTAGGACGCAGTGCTGAGTTCAGAGTTCACTCCCGCCAACCGACGTCAGTTTCAGACACCGTTTAGCAGCGGTAATGCGTCACTATGAAGTCGTTTCCAACCGCCCAACACGCCCTAAACACTGGTATACAGTTTTTTATTCAAAAGCTTGCGCAATTTCTACAGTTGTGTTGGTCTTCATTCTTCTTCTGCTTTTTTGTTCCCTTCCTGATCCTCTTCTTGTTCTCAGGTTTGTATTTATCCCTGGTAGCATGTCAACTGTTGTTCTCACCACTGCCCCTGTGATTTCCGGTGGTATTGCTTCATTTTCTGTGTCGAGCGACAGCTCACTAAGCTCCCTGAAAACGGACCAAATTACGTGCGTAACCAATGTGTGCATGTTCTCACATTAGCAGCTAATGCTAAGACTGCAGGCTCCCAGTTATGAGATTTAGGTGAACAGGCTCACTGATCAGCTCATGTTCCTGATTCTTCTGCTGTGGTTGTTTTCAGGCTAAGAGTCTGAGCACTGAGCTGAGGACTGTCCATGTGACCATGGAGAATCTGCTACTGGACCAGTCAGAGCTCAGCGCGCTTACTGAGCAGGTTTGACTTTTAGACCAGAAACATGGTGAATTCTGGGTTGAGTTAACATGAAGTGACTCCAGAGATGAGCTAGAGCTGATTTTCTTTCCAGGCTCAGAAACAAAAGATCTTTAAATGTCAGTGAGGAGAACCCAGGTTTGATGAGTTTGTGTTCCAATGTTCAGCTTGTTCACTCACCTGTGGAGTCATGTGACCTCTTTTCTGTTCAGGATCTTCCTGCTGAGCTGCTGGTCCCACTGGTTCAACAGAGACTGGAAAAGATTGACTGCGTTAACAGGGTGAGTCTGTTTACACTGAACCTTTAGAACCATCTCATTTGCATCGCTGGCATTTCTTAGCTGTTGAAGAAAGTGTTTCAGGTTGAATTATTGAACTATGCCAGCCGTGAAACGGGCTGACTGCAGAGATGGAGGATGAAACGCACGTCTCTGTCTGTCTCAGCCTCTCTGATGTGATATGATAATACTTAGCGCTGAGATCAGCTGATCAAACAGACATGCTGCTGTCACATCATCATCACCAGCTGTCAGAGTAGTTACACTCAGGCTCATCCTCGCTGCCGCTCCTCGTTAGCATCACGTCCCGGTTACTGTCGGCCTTCATTAGCTTCATTAGCGCTGCTTTCAGATCAGTTTGGGACAATGAAAGCAGAGAGGCTGCTGTCACAAACACTGACAGACTCACACCTGATCTCACCTGCCCGACTCTTAAAATACAAAGACTGTGTACAGACAGCTGACGCATGACATAAGAGATGCTTTCACCATCCCATCATCTGACGTTTATCAGATCATTTCCACAACTGGTGTCGGGTTTTCTTGACCAACTGCACGAGTCTGATTCACTGCACCAGTATTTTTATTTTTTTTTTTTTTAACTTGTCCTGTCCAGCATCATAGCAGCAAAATGATAACCTGGTTGCTGTATCGTGCTGAACAAATTTGCTCTGCCAAGGGGAGGCCTATGGGTAAGGCTCCTCTTGATAATGTGATTAATTTATTTATTTATTTACTTTGAATCACGGAATCTATGTAATCTTGCTGGACCTGACCGGAGGGGACAGAAAACGATGGAAAATAGCAAAAAGAGCAAAAGAAGAAAGGAGACAAAAAGATCACAGACAGAAGGAAAACGACCCTTCAATCCACACCATCACCAGACAACAAACTGTTACACCTGTACATGAACACACCAGAAAATGTCCTACAACTTTTACAAAAGCAGAAACACACACACAGAAAAAAACAAACAAACAACAAAACAAAAAAAAAAAAAAAAAAAAACAGGGCTGCCAGTCATTAAGAGTTTTTAAATAATAACCAAATAAACCAAATAAACCAAATTTCTAGAACGCGCCGCTAGGTGGCAGCAGCAATTGTAGTAGCTCTGTTTTTAACTTGTGATTTTTTGCAATATAGCCGTCTTTTTAAGACATCAGCTGTCAATCTGTGTCTGTTCGGGTAGATTTTTTCGCGCTGGTCAGAGGCTGTGCTATACGGGAGATTTTTCTGAATATTTTTTCTTTTTTGCAAGACTTGTTATTGTGAGTCTCCATGGCAACGAGACTTGTTTACCATCGGGATCAACTGATAAAACTCTCCAAACTCAAGATTATCAGTGAAACAACACTTCAAATCCCAACTGAGTTGAAAAGAAAGAGAAGAGGATGCAGGGCAGGAGCGAGGCAGAGAGAAAAACGGTGGCGATTCAAACCGTTTCTTCCAACGGTTGTTATGGGAAACGTGAGATCGCTAGTTAACAAAATTGATGAACTTCAGGTGCTAACCAGGTCTCTTAAAGAATACAGAGAGTGCAGTATTATGTGCTTCACCGAGACATGGCTGCATGAACACATCCCAGACTGTAATGCGTCTGTACACGGCTTCAGGACGGTCCGTGCAGACCGCAATAAACAACTCAGCGGGAAGCTGAAGGGAGGTGGAATTGCGGTGCTGGTAAACCAGCGCTGGTGTCATCCTGAACATGTCACTGTTAAAGAGAAGATCTGCAATAGAGACATTGAACTGCTAGCTGTGAGTCTCCGCCCGTATTATTTACCCAGAGAGTTCACATGCGTTATTCTGGTAGCGGTATATATATTACCTGGTACCGCTCCAGACGCAGCCTGTGATGTCATTAACTCTGTAGTGGCCAGGCTTCAAACACAACATCCAAACGCATTTGTGGCGATCTCTGGAGATTTTAACAACATCTCCCTCTCTGCAACTCTACCAACTTTCCAACAGTTTGTCAGCTGCTCCACCAGAGAAAACAAAACGTTGGACTTATTTTATGCAAATATTAAAAATGCATACAGCTCCTTTGCCCTGCCACCTTTAGGAAGATCAGACCATAACCTAGTTCTTCTCTCCTCCTCCTACAAGCCCATCGTTCAGCAACAACCAGTCATTAGAAAGGCTATTAGAACCTGGTCTAATGAAGCTGAAGATGCTCTGAGAGGATGCTTCGAGGCTACAGACTGGAACGTCCTATGTGAACCTCATGGAGATGACATCAATGCCTTGACTGAGTGTGTGACAGATTATATTAACTTCTGTGTGGACAGCACCGTTCCAACAAGAACAGTGAGGTGCTTCCCCAATAACAAACCCTGGATCACCAGTGACCTGAAAAAGCTGCTGAACATCAAAAGAAAGCTTTTAGGGATGGAGACAGGGAGTTATTGAAGTCCACACAAAAACAACTTAAAACACAAATGAAGAAGTGCAAGGAGGACTACAGGAAGAAGTTGGAAAGTAAGCTTCAGAAAAACAATGTGAGGGATGTGTGGTCAGGAATGAAGAAGATCACTGGCTTCGGGATAAAGGAGGATCAGACTGATGGAGGTCTGGACAGAGCGAATGAACTGAACATGTTCTTCAATAGGTTTAGCTCACCTCCTGCTTCAACCCCAACTAGCCACACACCCTCCATGAGCCCACAGCTTTCCTGTCACACCTCCACTCTGTCACCCTGCAGCTCAGTCAAGGACCTGGACACAACCTCATCTCCCTCCACATCAGGACTTCCTGAAACCTCCTCTGCCTCCACCTCCACTCTGTCTGTCTCCTGTAACCAAGTCATGCAACAACTGGTGAAACTGAACCAGAACAAGGCTGCAGGTCCAGATGGTGTCAGTCCCAGAGTTCTCAAGACCTGCTCAAAACAGCTATGTCCGATTCTCCAGCACCTGTTCAACACCAGCCTGAGTCAGAGAAGAATCCCGGTGCTGTGGAAAACATCCTGCCTTGTTCCAGTGCCTAAAAAACCACAACCAGCTGAACCAAAAGACTACAGACCAGTCGCCCTGACATCTCACGTCATGAAAGTCCTGGAGAGACTCTTACTGGCTCACCTCAGCAAGCAGGTGAACACCTTTCAGGACCCATTACAGTTTGCATACCGTAATGGGCTTGGGGTTGAAGATGCCATCATATACCTGCTTCAGAGAGCCCACTCTCATCTGGACCAGTCAGGCAGCACTTTGAGGGTCATGTTCTTTGATTTCTCAAGTGCTTTTAATACGATTCGGCCTGCTCTGCTGTGTGAGAAGCTGCAGAAATTCCAGGTGGATCCCTCCACAACCACCTGGATTTACGACTACCTCACAAACAGACCACAGTTTGTGAGACTGAAAGGTTGTGTATCTGAGATGGTGGTCAGCTGCACTGGAACACCACAAGGGACTGTACTTTCACCATTTCTATTCACGCTGTACACCTCAGACTTCCAGTACAACTCTGAGTTCTGTCATCTGCAGAAATACTCTGATGACTCAGCAGTTGTTGGGTGTATCAGTGATGGACAAGAAGCAGAGTACAGAGAACTGGTCGGTCAGTTTGTGAAATGGTGCGGTGACAATCATCTCATCTTGAATACCAAGAAAACAAAGGAGATGATTGTTGACTTCAGGAGGAACAAGAACACACATAGAAGTGTTTCCATCATGGGAGAGGAGGTGGAGGTGGTGGAGGAATACAAGTACCTTGGAGTTCAGCTGGACAACAGACTTGAGTGGAAAAGCAACACTGAGTACATTTACAAGAAAGGTCAGAGCAGACTCTACTTCTTAAGGAAGCTGAGATCTTTTAACGTCTTCACCAAAATGTTGCAAATGTTCTACAGGTCTGTTGTTGAAAGTGCAATCAGCTTTGCAGCAATCTGCTGGGGCAGCGGCATCAGAACCAGAGACTTGAAAAGAATTAACAAACTGATCAAGAAAGCTGGTTCTGTGCTTGGAGTAACTTTGGAGCCGCTGGAGTTGATCATCAAAAAAAGAATTCTGTACAAGCTGACGAAGATAATGGAAGATCCTTCACACCCTCTACACAACGCCGTGACGAAACAACAGAGTGTGTTCAGTGGGAGGCTTGTTCAAGTCCGATGCAAGACAGAGAGATACAGAAGATCCTTCCTTCCAGCAGCTATCAGGCTGAAGAACAAAGCCCTTAATTAATTAATGTGATTGTTTTACTAAAAAATTACTACTACTACAATATTGAATTTCCCTTTGGGATTAATAAAGTATTTTTCATTCATTCATTCATTCAAATCAAATCAAAAAGACATAACAGCAACCAGATACTAACTCACAGGAAAAATGCTAATTTTTTTTTTTTTTTTTATAATTATCGCTTAATATTAAAAACCCACTGGACAACTCAGTGACTGTGTCAGCATGCAGAGCATGAGAAACAAGGAGTGATCAGTGATGAAGAGTGGTGAGTGAGATCATGCAAATGCGACCTCGCCTCCACGGAGGCCAGAGGCAGACCAGGGCCCTCAGCAGCAGACCCCGAGCACCAACCCATGCCACCCCACCACAAAGACGACTCCAGCCCCACCCGAAGGGCGGCAGAGGAGAGCCCCAGCAAGAGCCCCCCACGGTCCCGGGGCACAGGCCCCAGTGGGCCAAGATCAGCAGCCGCCGGCCCCGCCAGGGACCGGCCCACCCAGGGCAGCCCAAGCGAAGGGCCCAGGGCCCCAGGAGCCCAGAGGCGGCCGCCGCACCCCCCAAAGGCAGAGGGCCCGCAACATGCCTAGGAGGACCAGGCCCCCCCCAGACAGCCACCCGGCGTAGGCCAGCACACACCCCGATGTTCCAGCCGCACAACCCGGGAACCAGGGAGCTATCGGCCCCCTCCCCCCACTCCCCATCTACTTCAACCTGCACCCCATATAACCCCACACTCACACCCTCCCCCGTGCTGCACCCACAATCACTCACCACCACACAATCACGCCACACACAACCCTCCCACCATGCCCCATGGGGGACACCCCAGGCGGACCAGCGGACAGCGAGCCCCAACCCCTATAGAGCCAGCAGCCCACCAGCGCAGCCACCCCGGGACCCGGCCCCGGGGCAACCACCCCCCCCCTGCCCGCCCCCAGCCACACACAGGAGGAGCAGGGGTGTAAGAGGTCCCAAATACCCTCTCCCTCCCCGCTCCTGACTGTTTATGTAGTGTGTGTTGTGTGCAATTAAAATTGAGGGGCAGTGACTGCAATGAGCCGCGAGCCGGGCCACCTAAGTGGCCCCGCCCGCCATGCACCGCATGCCATGCCCCCCAGGTGTTTGTTTGTGTGTTGTGTTTCTTGTGTTTTGGTGTCTCGGACTGCACCGGTATTATGACCCATAAAGGGGTATGAGAAGGCGTAACAAAAGACAAGAACTGTGGACAGATGTTAATAAAGGGAGCCAGTAGTTTTATTGTTGTAAGGGGAAATGGGGAACAAACAAATGGTGGCAATGACAAGTGCTGGGATTAGCGGAGCTGCTCAAAGAAAGGAACACAACAGAACCACTATAGTCTAACTCAGATATCACCCAGTTGAAAACAAAGCCAAGACTAACCAAAACGGGTGCAGAAAACTGCCCTACTAAGTTAGCAAAAGGTGGAGCAGCTCCAACAGAACACAAATACTCTCTATACACTTAAACTCAACTAGCCCAGCACATTCTACTGTTAACAATCCACTAAACTATACGATACCACGGTAACGCTTACCAAGAAACAACTTAAAGTGAAGCCAAGCAGGCTTTATGTTTTACAGATTAGAAAAAGAAAACAAGACTACTAGTCATTAAATAAAGTACAACACATAAAGAAAACCAAACAGTCCTAACACGGTTGGATAACACTAGCCTACCTTCACAAAATTACCACCAAGTAAGCACACGATCAATGTCACCAAACACCAAAGTTCCACAGGCCAAGGCCAAGGGCAAACTGTCTGTGCCAAACAGTTGCTGATGAATGAGCAGTTGCCTCTGGCTTTTATTTCCTGGATGGTGCCTTCAGGAGCTGTGGTTAGTGAGGACCAGTGAGGATCTAATCAAAAGGAAGGAGGCGGAGGTGTGTCCGGTCTAGCCAATTCCAAGCAGGCACCATAGGGACGTTTGCATGTAGAATCAGCTTCAGGTGGCAGCAATAAGTGGCTTTCGCAACACTCCCCCCCCCCAACCAAACAAAAAAAAAAAACACAAGGGTTAGTCACATTACATAATTCGGGAAAGGGCCCACCACATGAGATGTTGGTTTTTGTTATACATACGGGCAAAGAACACAAGCGGATTATGGTCTGTATAAACCACAATCGGGGCCGTTGCAGAATCGAGGTACACTTCAAAGTGCTGAGGAGCCATCAACGCGAGGGTTTCCTGCTCAGTGGTGGAGTACTTAACCTGGTGTTTATTAAACTTTTGGGAGAAGTAACAGACAGGATGATCAATTCCCTGTGCATCCTCCTGCAGCAGAACAGTGCCAGCCCCCACAGCACTAGCATCGACTTCTACTTTAAAGGGTCTGGCTAAATCAGGAGCAGCAAGAACCGGAGCATGACACAACAGGGATTTGGTAGCTTCAAATGACGTCTGACACTCATCAGTCCATTCAAATTTCCTCTTTGGGCTGATGAGGTCAGTATGCGGACAAACGACTGTGGAAAAGTTTCTACAAGAAGTCCTGTAGTAACTGACCATTCCTAAAAAACGGAGGAGCTCACGCCAAGTGACGGGGGCAAGGGAATTAAGAATTGTGCTCACCTTCGAGTCAATAGGTCTTACCTGACCTCTCCCTATTTGGCGCCCTAAATACGTCACAGTGGCCTGGGCGAATACGCACTTAGCCAAGTTAAGGGTTAGCGAGGCATTGGCTAAGCGTACAAACACTTCTCTTAATGTCTCCATAGATCCAACCAGGTGTCAGAGGACACAACTAGGTTGTTGAGATACACCGAGCACATAGGAAGACCAGCTAAGACACTATTCATCAGTCTGAAATGCAGGGGCGTTACACATACCGAAGGCCATAACAGTGTACTGCAGGAAGTTGTCAGGGGTAACAAAAGCCGAAATATCTGATGCATGTTCAGTTATAGGCACTTATCAGTAACCTTTTAACAAATCAAGTTTACTCACATACCGGGCAGCACCTATGTTATCGACACAGTCTTCGACCCTGGGGAGAGGAAAAGAATCCGTTACGGTGACTGAGTTTACCTTTTGGTAATCGGTTATGAATCTGGGGGATCCATCAGGTTTGGTCTCCACCAGGCACGGAGAACTCCATGGGCTGTAACTGGGCTTGGCTAACCCATGTAGTAACAAATACTCTGTCTCTTCTTTCATGAGTGTTGTCTTTACAGGAGAGGCTCGATAGGGGTGCTGCTTTATTTGCGTAGCATCACGAACGTCAATATTGTGCGAGAGGTTTGTGTGGGGACATCTCCAAACAAACATAAATGACTGTTAACTAACTTCAGAAGGTCATCTTGCTGCTCATGTGTTAAGTGTTCAAGGGTTTTGAGTAATGCAGCCAACATCTCAGAGTTGGAAAGTCGGGCAGCTAAACAAGCCCTTTTAGGGGATCTGAGACCATCATCTTCATCTACAGTGTCTGAGATATTGAGCTCAGGTACAAGTGCAGCGGAAATGTGTGTATCCGGTGCAGCGTCACAGGCATGATACAGCTTAAGTATGTTGACATGACAAATACGCGATCTGCGGCGCTAATTTGGAGTTCTAATTACGTAGTTATGTTGCCCCGCACGGTCTATGATGTGAATAAAGCGGACCCGACAGTAGGCAAAAGGATGAGGACTTGATCTCCAATCATGAATTCCCTCTTTACCGCGGAACGACCATAAAGGTTTTTCGTTTTTGTTTGAGTGGTGGCCAGGAATTGTCAAGCTATCGAGTTGGCATGTTGTACCCTGGCATTAAAGGTAAACGTTGCTGTGATGCGTATCAGCTGGCAGCAGGAATCGTTCTTTAAGAGCGCCGAGGGGGCCACGTGGCGTGTGTCCAAAAACGAGTTCCGCCGGGCTGAATCCCAGTGATTTCTGAGTTGCTTCATGAGCCCCAAACAAAACAAATGGAAGGCCCTCGTCCCATGATTTCTTATTTTTTCCGCAGTATTTTCGCAGCATCAATTTTAATGCCAGATGCCACTTTTCTAGGGTACCCTGTGACTGGGGGTGATAGGCGCTCGAAGTGACATGCTCGATGTTTAAGGTCCGAAAGATGTTTTTAAATAAAAGGGACTGAAATTTTGTACCTTGGTCAGTTTAAATGACCTTTGGCAACCCGAACGTAAAAAAACTGGGTCAGCACTTTTATCACTGCTTTAGCAGTGATTTTGCAGACGGGGACGGCTTCAGGAAATCGAATATATATAGCCTAATATAAATTAAATACCATTTTTTGTTCGGGGCAAGGGACCAGCACAATCTATTATGACTCGATCGAAAGGCTGGTCCACCACAGGAATTGGCGTCAAAGGAGCCGGGTGTACGACCTGATTATGTTTTTCCATTACCTGACACACGTGAACGCTACGGCAAAAGTGTGACACATCCCATCAGGGCTCCACACTAACTTTTTTATGAGGAGCAGAGAGGCCCCTAACTTAAATTTTTAAGAGCACAAGCAGAAAATTTAGGGGTGCACACTGAAATCACCTTGCAAAGCAAGTATTCACATTTCCTTTCATTTCCACTGTATTAGTAATAAAAACTTGAACAATAAATTCAGAAATTACAATGTTTACAATTCACTTTTTATTGTGCAGCAGCTGTCATAACATAAAAAAATAAAAAACAAAACAAAACAAAAAAAAAAACATCTTACTGGCTGCACGAATACAAAACAAGTAGACATAAAAGTTGTTAAATCAAATCAGATGTGATGATGTGATTTTCACTTTGTAGTCGAAGCAGAACGACATCCTTGTCCCATCATCCCCCACAGGACATGAAATGACTGGTCCATGTAGTTCCTGGTAATAAACAGCTTCAGGGACTGATGCTCCTCCAGCCGCTGTTCCCACTCCTCAGTAAGAACAGCAGCTATTGGCTGTCCTAGAAGTCACTAGAAGTCATTAGAAGTCGCTCATTAGCATAATCAGCCTCTATCCTGCCGTAGAGAGGGATGTCATGGGAAAGGCAAAAGTGAACAAAAGACAACCTAAAAATGTTTAGAACAGCAAGTAAATAAATTAAAATACATAATAAATAAAATAATTCTGTCAATATTTTGTTTATTTTTAGTCCAGTTTTTAAGTGTATTTAGTTTTACACTTAACTGTTTAAATATTTCCTCCACACTCTTCATTAACAGACGTTACTGTGACGGTAAACCAGCAGGATCCTCCAGCAGCAGCTTCTACGTTTCATTTCCAGCCTGGTCATGAAACAGAGCTGAACGTCGTCTGAATGCAGCTGCTGCTGCGAGAAGACCAAGCCTCGTATGAGAGGGTCTGACCAGCACCGCTCCTCGTTGGGAAGATAAACTCCCTTCATTCACCTCCGTCTCCAAAAGTCTCCAATTACCAGAAAAACTCGCTAGAGGGTCTGAAAACTCGCTAAATACAGCCACAAAGTCGCTAAGCTGGCAACACTGAGGAATAATAAATTCCTCCAAGACCCGCCTCTTTCCACACATTAACCAATCACAGAGCTCGTTTCTCCCCGCTCACACACACATTGGCTGTCGTCTTCTTCGTTGGTGTTCGTCTCTTTTTTTCTTTCTGAAGTTAGTTTGAGTCGACAAACCAGCAGCTAATTTGTTATTACTGAACTACTGGGCTGAAGAGGGGAGCAGAAGTTTGTTAGCGAATAAATAAATTTAATTATAACTACTACAAGAAAAAGACGGACAAATGTATAATAATCTGTTTTACCATGCTCCATTTATCTGCTCCTGAATTAGGTGGTGACCACCTACGCATGAGAACTCTGTTTTCGATGACGTAAGTGTGCTGTGGGTTTTCAGCTGCGTTATTAACACTCAGACTATCAAAACATTTTTGTAATGTCGGATCAGATTTTTGGGCCTCCGTCAACTGAGCACTAGTGACAGGAAGAGTGTCGGAATCTGGTGAGGAGGCATCCCTGCCGTGCTGGTCATCAGGAGCTTCCGCAGACATACCACTACTGGCATTAGACGGAATCGCTTCCATGATTAAATGCGCAAATGCAGTGTCCGAGAGATCAATATCAGGCTTCTTGTGAGCTTGTGCACGGGTTACAGCACAAGCTGGATACAGTTTGGCATCTATTCACGAGGGATCGGATGAGATGGCAGCTGTAGGAGCGTCTAGTATTTTTAGGTTTGGGACTACATGTCCCCCAGCTACGTCATTACCCATTAATAAAGTAATCCCTTTCATGGGCAATGCCGGGCACACAGCTACAGGGAAAACTCCATTTATTAGCTCTGACTTAATATGCACACGATGTACTGGTCTGGGGACGTACCCTATCTCTTGTAATTACACTAAAGGCCAATCACAAATACATGTCACACATACACGTCACATATACACATCACACATACACGTCACACATACACTTCACAAATACATGTCACACATACACGTCACATATACACTTCACAAATACACATCACATATACACGTCACACATACACGTCACACATACACGTCACACATACAAGTCACAAATACACGTCACACATACACGTCACACATACACGTCACACATACATGTCACACATACACTTCACAAATACACATCACAAATACACGTCACAAATACACATCACAAATACACATCACAAATACACGTCACACATACACGTCACACATACACTTCACAAATACACATCACATATACACATCACACATACACGTCACACATACACGTCACACATACAAGTCACAAATACACGTCACATATACACTTCACACATACACGTCACACATACACGTCACAAATACACGTCACACATACACGTCACACATACATGTTACACATACACGTCACAAATACACGTCACACATACACGTCACACATACACTTCACACATACACGTCACACATACACTTCACAAATACACGTCACAAATACACGTCACACATACACGTCACACATACACTTCACAAATACACATCACAAATACACGTCACACATACACGTCACACATACACGTCACACATACACGTCACACATACACGTCACAAATACACGTCACACATACACTTCACACATACACGTCACACATACACATCACAAATACACGTCACAAATACACGTCACACATACACGTCTCAGAATACGGACCGCAACTTTATCTCCTGCGTTCCCTGTTAAAAAAACTAAACCATTAAATATAAATTGTGCAAAACACAAGTAAATTTTCTTTGACTTATCTGGTTCCTTGTCTCTGCAGTGGGTCTGTGTCCAAATGAATCCCACCCTTTTAGGTGGCTGTGGTTTGTTTTGAGTTTTTTGTTTGAAAGCTAAGCAGTCAGCAATGATGTGAACAGGTTTGTGACAATAGAAACATTCCTGTACCTCAGGACTTTCTACATTTGATGTTTTTATTACAGGATGAGTGCGAGTTTCCTCAGCACTTTCCTGTCCGACACAGCGAGTGTGGAACTTCTCCACATTGGCGGGCAGTGACATTTTGTGTGTCAGCATATACTCATCCGCTAGAAGAGCGAGATATAACACAATGCATTCTGGCAGACGATTCTTGAATTCCTCGAGTAACAAAAGTTCTCTTATGGACTCTAAATCAGAAACCCTAGAGGCGGCACACCATTTATCAATGTGCGCTTCTCACAAGCAAACTCAACGTATGTCTGGTCAGCAGTTTTCCTCTGCTGTCTAAATTTTTGTCGGTACACTTCAGGCACAAGTTCATAGAACTGTGGCCTTGACCGTGTCATAATTTGAGCTCTCCTTTAACGAGAGAGCATCAACGACTTCTTTCGCTTTTCCAGTCAATTTGCATTTTAACAATAATGGCCAAACATCCCGTGGCCATGTTAGTGTACCCGCAAAGCCCTCAAATGCAGCAAAGTACGAGTCAAAGGAAGGTAGGTCATACCTGGGAAGAGTAACGGGTGTTCTTACCCGATTCTCAACTCCTGATCCCATCTCAGTCATTGCTGTGCTGGCAGTTTGAGGGAGAGGTTCCACCTCCCCACTAGTTGGGTTGCCCCTAGCCAGAGTGCCCTCACACACATCTGAGGCTTCAGCAGCCACTTTTATCACCCCACAAACTTCTAACTGTTGCACCAGAAGATCTCTAATCTGCCTCTTGGTGGACTGTTTCGGGACCAACAGTGAAAAATGATCCGCAATCTGCATAAGATCAGCCTTGCGGCAACATTCGACAGTGGCACCAGAAGGAAACAAGCAAGAAACCGCTCCAAGTTAAAGGACTTAGCCAGCCCAATCTCCGATCAGAACAATAAATCCCACTGCTCCACCCCCCACAATTCACTGTGACCATTCTCATTCACTGCACCAGTCCAGTTCACTGTGACCAATCAGATTCATTGCACCAGTTGACTCTGAGCAGTCTGATTCATTGCACCCGTCCAATCCGCTTCACCAGACTGATTCACCACACTGGTCCAGTCCACTACACCAGTCTGATTCACTGCACCGGTCCAGTTCACTCTGACCAATCCGATTCACTGCACCAGTCCAGTTCACTATGACCAGTCTGATTCCTTGCACCAGTTCACTCTGAGCAGTCTGATTCATTGCACCGGCCCAATCGACTACACTAGTCTGATTCACTGTACCGGTCTGAGTCACTGCACCAGTCTAATTAATCAAAACAGTGCAGTTTACTATTACCAGTCTGATTCACTGCACTGATCCAGTTCACTCTGAACGGTCTGATTCCCCACACTGGTCCGATCCACTACACTAATCTGATTCACCGCACCTGTCCAGTTTACTCTGACCAGTCTGATTCACCGCACTGGTCCAACCCACCGCACCGGTCTGATTCACTGCACCAGTCCAGTTCACTCTGACCAGTCTGATTCACCACACCGGTCCGATCCACTACACTAGTCTGATTCCCCACACCGGTCCAACCCACCGATCCAGTCTGATTCACCGCACCAGTCCAGTCCACTGCTACAGTCTGATTCACTGCATCGGTGCAATTCACTGTGACCATTCTGATTCACTGCACCAGTCCAGTTCACTCTGACCAGTCTGATTCACCACACCGGTCCAACCTACCGCACCAGTCTGATTCACTGCAACAGTCCAATTCACTATGACCAGTCTGATTCACTGTACCAGTCCAGTCCACTGCAACAGCCTGATTCATTGCACCGGTCCAGTTTACTCTGACCAGTCTTATTCACCGCACCAGTCCAGTCCACTGCATCAGTCTGATTCAATGCACTGGTCCAGTTCAGTCTGACAAATCTGATTCACTACATCAGTTTACTCTGACCAGTCTGATTCACCGCACTGATCCAGTTTACTGTAACAGTCCGATTTACTGCAGCGTTCCAGTTCACTGAAACAGTCTGATTCACCGCACCGGGCCAGTCCATTGCACCAGTCTGCTTGACCACTCCAGTCCAGTCCATTGCACCAGCCTGATTCACTGCACCCGTCCAGTTCACTGTGACCATTCTGATTCACTGCAAGAGTTCACTCTGACCAGTCTGATTCATTGCACCGGTCCAGTTGACTATGATGAGTCCTATTCACCGCACCAGTCCAGTCCACTGCACCAGTGCAATTCACTGTGACCAGTCTGATTCTCTGCACGTGTCCAGTTCACTGCCCAGTCTGATTCACTGTACCGGTCCAGTCTAACATGCTTGAAGCTGTAGGAAGGTCTGATTCTGACGGTTTCTCTTTAGTTTCATTCTATTTTCGTTTAATCCTGCATGTTGATGCTACGACAATAGAATCACAGATCCTGGTCGTTAGTTGTCTGAATTCTAGGCAGCAGATTGTTTCGGCAGTTGGGAGCATTTGTCGTAGTTGTGTCATTTCCAGCTCAGACCTAATCAAGTGATGTGTCACCCCTCTCTGCTTCTGATGAAGTGTTCTTGATGGAGGTTCATCAGTGTGACCAGGGACAGAGCTTCAGTTTCTGGGTTGTTGTTCGGTTTGTCTCTGACCAGAAAGCTGATGAAGTTCTGCTGAATATTCCTCCAGAAAAACTCCAGACCCTTCTTTGTTAGTTTTCACTAACAGTAAAGCAACAGTAAATCCTCCTTCCTCTTTTGTCTTCTTGCAGCTTTTTTCAGACAGCTGTCTCCCTGCACAGCTGTCTTCCTGCCCACCTGTCTCCCTACATACTTGTCTCCCTGCACAGCTGTCTCCGTGCACATCTGTCTCCCTGCACAGCTGTCTCCTTGCACACCTGTCTCACTGCACACCTGTCTCACTGCACACCTGTCCTCCTGCACACCTGTCCTCCTGCACATCTGTCCTCCTGCACACCTGTCCTCTTGCACACCTGTCTTCCTGCACACCTGTCTTCTTGCACACCTGTCCTCCTGCACACCTGTCTTCCTGCACATCTGTCCTCCTGCACACCTGTCCTCCTGCACACCTGTCTTCCTTCACACCTGTCCTCCTGCACACCTGTATTCCTGCACATCTGTCCTCCTGCACACCTGTCCTCCTGCACACCTGTCTCCCTGCACACCTATCTCACTGCACACCTGTCCTCCTGTACACCTGTCTCCCTGCACACCTGTTCTCCTGCACACCTGTCTTCCTGGACACTTGTCCTCCTGCACACCTGTCCTCCTGCACACCTGTCTCCCTGCACACCTGTCTCACTGCACATTTATCTTCCTGCACACCTGTCTTCTTGCACACCTTTCCTCCTGCACACCTGTCCTCCTGCACACCTGTCTCACTGCACACCTGTCCTCTTGCACACTTATCTTCCTGCACACCTGTCTTCTTGCACACCTGTCCTCCTGCACACCTGTCCTCCTGCACATCTGTCTTCCTGCACACCTGTCCTCCTGCACACCTGTCTCACTGCACACCTGTCCTCTTGCACACTTATCTTCCTGCACATCTGTCCTCCTGCACACCTGTCTTCCTGCACACCTGTCTCACTGCACACCTGTCCTCTTGCACACTTATCTTCCTGCACACCTGTCCTCCTGCACACCTGTCTCACTGCACACCTTTCCTCTTGCACACTTATCTTCTTGCACACCTGTCCTCCTGCACACCTGTCTTCCTGCACACCTGTCCTCCTGCACACCTGTCTTCCTGCACACCTGTCTCACTGCACACCTTTCCTCTTGCACACTTATCTTCCTGCACATCTGTCCTCCTGCACACCTGTCTTCCTGCACACCTGTCCTCCTGCACACCTGTCTTCCTGCACACCTGTCCTCCTGCACACCTGTCTTCCTGCACAACTGTCCTCCTGCACACCTGTCTTCCTGCACTTCTGTCCTCCTGCACACCTGTCTTCCTGCACACCTGTCTCACTGCACACCTTTCCTCTTGCACACTTATCTTCTTGCACACTTGTCCTCCTGCACACCTGTCTTCCTGCACATCTGTCCTCCTGCACACCTGTCTTCCTGCACACCTGTCTTCCTGCACAACTGTCCTCCTGCACACCTGTCTTCCTGCACATCTGTCCTCCTGCACACCTGTCTTCCTGCACACCTGTCTCACTGCACACCTTTCCTCTTGCACACTTATCTTCTTGCACACTTGTCCTCCTGCACACCTGTCTTCCTGCACATCTGTCCTCCTGCACACCTGTCTTCCTGCACACCTGTCTTCCTGCACAACTGTCCTCCTGCACACCTGTCTTCCTGCACATCTGTCCTCCTGCAAACCTGTCTTCCTGCACACCTGTCTCACTGCACACCTTTCCTCTTGCACACTTATCTTCTTGCACACCTGTCCTCCTGCACACCTGTCTTCCTGCACATCTGTCCTCCTGCACACCTGTCCTCCTGCACACCTGTCTTCCTGCACACCTGTCCTCCTGCACACCTGTCTTCCTGCACACCTGTCCTCCTGCACACCTGTCTTCCTGCACAACTGTCCTCCTGCACACCTGTCTTCCTGCACATCTGTCCTCTTTCACACCTGTCTCCCTGCACACCTGTCTTCCTGTACACCTGTCTTCCTGCACACCTGTCTTCTTGCACACCTTTCCTCCTGCACACTTATCTTCCTGCACACCTGTCCTCCTGCACACCTGTCCTCCTGCACACCTGTCTTCCTGCACATCTGTCCTCCTGCACACCTGTCTTCCTGCACATCTGTCCTCTTGCACACCTGTCCTCCTGCACACCTGTCTTCTTGCACACTTGTCCTCCTGCACACCCGTCCTCCTGCACACCTGTTCTTGCACACTTGTCCTCCTGCACACCTGTCCTCCTGCACACCTGTCTTCATGCACACCTGTCCTCCTGCACACCTGTCTTCCTGCACACCTGTCCTCCTGCACACCTGTCGTCATGCACACCTGTCCTCCTGCACACCTGTCCTCCTGCACATCTGTCTTCCTGCACATCTGTCCTCCTGCACATCTGTCCTCCTGCACACCTGTCTTCCTGCACATCTGTCCTCCTGCACACCTGTCTTTCTGCACATCTGTCCTCCTGCACACAGTCTTTCTGCACATCTGTCCTCCTGCACACCAGTCTTTCTGCACATCTGTCCTCCTGCACACCTGTCTTTCTGCACATCTGTCCTCCTGCACACCTCTTGAGGTCCCAGAATCTGTCACTGATATCGACTGATTTACCTCCACATGGTGTCAGGACTTAAACTGGACATAAATGGTATGGTAAGTGGTCTTATGACCTGCAGTGGTGCAGCCATGGTAACGGTATAGACGAGCAAAATGATTCAGCCATACTGGCCTACTATCTGTTTTCCTTTGCTCGCCCTACCCGATGACATCATATGTCATTAAAGAATCTAAAAGCTGTCATTGGTCAGATCTGTTTGTCTGACAGATGATCTGGGGTATGTACAGGCTGTAGAGGGTTGTCAAACTGTGAATGCTTAATGTGTGTTTGTATGTGTGTCACAGGGCTGGGTGTTGGCGGGAATCCCCCGGACCCATTGGCAAACTGAGAGGCTACAGCAGGTCGGTGTCCTCCCTGAGCATGTTGGTGAGGACATGACACATGATCCCATCTGTCACATGGACACACAAGCTGTGGCCCAATCAGGGTCTGCACACTTCGACGTACAGATTTGTGGGCTACATACGTCATGGCGGTGGTGCCAAGCACTATCCCAATTCAAAGGAGCCTCTGAATCCACCCTACAAACCCGCACTTCATTTGGCCTCAAACGAAGGCTGTTGGTGATGCATGCTTTATGGCCTCTTTTCTCCCCAAGTTCATTGCGCACACAACGGTGGTGAATCAGCAACCAAGCTCAGAAATGTTTTTTTTTTTTTAACCTACACGTTAGTAGAAAACAAAGTACAAAACCAAGTACATCAAAAACATCGTTGTTGAACAGTGGTTTTAAAATTCTGTAATATCAATATTCGTGGATTTTTAAGTGGTTAATGAAGTGTGTACCAGCTGGAAAACAACAGAGCCTCAGACAGCTCTTTATTTTTGTTTGTTAGTTTTTACAGTATTACTCGGTCGGTGTTAGAGTGTCCTAGACAGAAGACAGTAATTTCAGAGGTTGAAGTGATTCAACATCCTATTGTGCTTCTATGGGAAATACTCATTGGCTCGGTAGGTTGCCCCATTTCACGAACGTTAAGCGGACTTCGAAGTGTGTGGACCCTGAATTGGGACACAGCTAATGTTATCCGTCAGATATGTCCAACTTCCTGTCCGGATCCATCACACTTCCTGTCTGAACCCTGTCTTTGCTGGTTTTCAGTGCTGCTCGAGGCTTCTGATGATGTTCTGCTGGAGCGGGGTCGGGGTCGGATGGTTGACCCGCTGACAGGGGGTGAGTCGGTCTAGCTTAGTCTGCTAAAACCAGAAATATCTGGAACTGGGCCCTGCTGCTCTCCTGCCGCCCGGACTGCCCTCCGGGGTTGGTTGCTGGGGAAAGAAGGGGAAGGGCGTGTGCTAGCATGTGTGTTAATGTGGCCATTTCCTTGTGTGCACAGGGGGTTGGGGGCTAGGGGTACGGGATGGGAGGAGGTACTGTGGGACGAGGAGGGCGGTGGAACGGGATGGGTTGCTTTGTGTGTGTGTAGGTGTATACATGAGTGATGTTTATTGTTATGTAATCTATTTTGATGTGTGTAAAGGCATTGTTTTATTTTTAATAAACATGAATTGCTTGTTTTTATCATGTAAAGCACTTGTATTGCCTTCAGTATGACAAGCGCTTTATAAATAACATTTGATTTGTTGTTGTTTGGTGATGGTGTGGATTGAAGGGTCGTTTCCTTCTGTCTGTGATCTTTTTGTCTCCTTTCTTCTTTCCCTTTTTGCTATTTTTGCTATTTTCCATCTTTTTCTGTCCCCTCCGGTCAGGTCCAGCAAGATTACATAGATTCCGTGATTCAAAGTAAATAAATAAATAAATTAATCACATTATCAACAGGAGCCTTACCCATAGGCCTCCCCTTAGCAGAGCAAGTTTGTTCAGCACGATACAGCAACCAGATTATCATTTTGCTGCTATGATGCTGGACAGGACAAGTTAAAAAAATAAAAATAAATAAAGTTTGATTTGATTTGATTTTATCACTTCCTGTCTGCAGATGTCTACCATGAGACCTTCATTTGGCCGACCGATAACATCATTGCTGAGCGTCTAGAGAGGAGGCGGGGTCTGTCTGAGATGCAGTTATTGACTGAGCTGCATCGTTACCGCTGTGAGGTCACAGGTGTGAGGGAAGCCTATCAGCATGTACTGAAGATCATCAGCGGTGACCAGCCTCACACCGACGTCTACCAACAAGGTACAGACACAAACCGGTACTATGGATCACTGGAGACGACCACGTGGTCTTTAGGTCCTGACAGCGGAGGAACTTTCTATGAAATCAGACACCTGAAGTTGGTGACCAGAAGCACTGGTCCACCTCAGAGACCAAATCCCGGTAGTTCAGTGTTGGTACAGCTGACGTGTGTATGTGTTGTCAGTGTTGTCTTTTGTCCGGACTCATCATCGCACCAGAACTCCAAGAATCCTCCTGATGGGTCCTCCAGGGTCCGGAAAGAGCCATCAGGCCCAGCTGCTGTCAGAGAAGTACAAGATGGTAGACGGTAAACACGCACACAAATACACTTTGTTTTTCAGGTTCTGAGTGTGTTCCGGTGCAGGCCTGGTAAATCAGACTTAGACCTTCACTTGCATCAGGATTCTGTTTGTGTTTCAGTCTGAAATTAAACGGAACCAGATCAGTTTGAGTCTCCATTAGTTTCCTTTATGCTGGCAGGACGGATCTGATCTTCTGTTGTGTGGGTGTGTTTCAGTGTGTTGTGGTTACCTGCTGAGGTCTGTGGCAGCTGATGGTTCCTGTCTGGGAGTCAAGATCCAGCCGTACCTGGATGATGGGCGCCCAGGTGAGGAGCCTGTTTCCCAGCAGCCTTCCTTGTCTTCATCCTACACAGCGGTCCAGAAGGTTGTGTTAGTGCTCTGCAGTGTGCGTCTGCTCCCATGGCTTATGTTGGATTTATACATCTGCTTACTGTTGTACTGGCAACTTTATGCTGCTATCACTGAAATGATCCTAGATCGGTGGGGACTGAGTTATTGATCACTGCTGCTATTGCAGTTCCAGACTCCCTGGTCCTGCAGGTTCTGGAGGAACGTCTGAGCTGTCTGGACTGCAGCTGCAGAGGCTGGATCCTGCATGGCTTCCCCTGTGACCTGCAGCAAGCCAAGAGCCTGCAGGATACCCAGCACCAGCCGAACAGGTACCACCTCTACCACCCAAAACCCAACAGGTACCACCTCTACCACCCAAAACCCAACAGATATCACGTCTGTTCCCTAAAACCCTATAGGTACCACCTCTACCACCCAAAACCCAACAGGTACCACCTCTACCACCCAAAACCCAACAGATATCACGTCTGTTCCCTAAAACCCTATAGGTACCAACTCTAGCAGCCAAAACCCAACAGGTACCAGATCTGCTCCCTAAAATCCAAGAGGTACCACCTTTACCACCCAACACCCAACAGGTACCACCTTTACCACCCAAAGCCCAACAGGTATGACTTTTACCACTCAAAACCCAACAGGTACCACCTATACCACCCAAAACCCAACAGGTACCATCTCTACCACCCAAAACCAAACAGATACCACGTCTATTCCCTAAAACCCTACAGGTACCACCTCTACCACACAAAACCCAACAGGTACCAGATCTGCTCCCTAAAATCCAACAGGTACCACCTTTACCACCCAAAACCTAACAGTTACCACCTCTACCACCCAAAACCCAACAGGTACCATGTCTGCTCCCTAAAACCCACTAGATACCACCTCTACCACCCAAAATCCAACAGATACCACGTCTATTCCCTAAAACCCAACAGGTACCACCTCTACCACCCAAAACCCAACAGGTACCACGTCTGCTCCCTAAAACCCAACAGGTACCACCTCTACCACCCAAAACCCAACAGGTACCAGATCTGCTACCTAAAATCCGAACAGGTACCACCTTTACCACCCAAAACCCAACAGGTACCAGATCTGCTCCCTTAAATCCAACAGGTACCACCTTTTCCACCCAAAACCTAACAGGTACCACCTCTACCACCCAAAACCCAACAGGTACCACGTCTGCTCCCTTAAACCCAACAGGTACCACCTCTACCACCCAAAACCCAACAGGTATCACCTCTACCACCCAAAACCCAACAGGTACCACCTCTGCCACCCAAAACCCAACAGGTACCTTGTCTGCTCCCTAAAACCCAACAGGTACCACCTCTGCCACCCAAAACCTAACAGTTACCACCTCTACCACCCAAAACCCAACAGGTACCATGTCTGCTCCCTAAAACCCACTAGATACCACCTCTACCACCCAAAATCCAACAGATACCACGTCTATTCCCTAAAACCCTACAGGTACCACCTCTACCACCCAAAACCCAACAGGTACCTTGTCTGCTCCCTAAAACCCAACAGGTTCCACCTCTACCACCCAAAATCCAACATGTACCATCTCTACCACCGAAAATCAAATTCTGGTTCTGCAGAGACCAAGCTCTACGAGCTGCTCAAGACTTAACTTTCAGTTTTAGCTTCAGTTCTGCTTGTTTTGGAGTGGTCCTCTTAGGATCTTGGTTGATCCTCAGAAGGTGGTGGAAACAGGCGAACTGAGGGAACCTTGGGTTTTCTGCTTCTCTCTAACCTAACATGTAGTTCCTTTGGTCTTCAGAGTCTACTTCCTGGAGGGGACAGATGAAGTTTGTCTGGAGAGAACCAGTCTCAGAGGAACAGATCCGGTCACCGGGCAGAGGTTGGTGGACCAACTCTCCCAGAACAATAACTGGTTCTGACCTGTTATTGTTCCCTGCACAATTATGTACATGCCTCTTTGCTGCTGCAGGTTTCACGCCATGACTCGACCCGCTCCAAGCTCTGAGGTCCAGAACAGACTGCAGACCAGACCTGAGGACCGCACTAAGACTGTGATGCAACGACTGAAACAGTACCGGATCCAGTCTGCTGCTCTGCAGGTATGCAAACACAGAAAGCACACACAAAAGGTTGTGGTGGAGGGAAAATGTTCCAACAACATCAAACCATGTGTGTGTTCAGTCCATGTATCCAGATGCGATCCATGTTGATGCTGATCAGGATCCTCACTCTGTGTTTGAAGCGCTGGAGAGCAGACTGACCTCTGAATGACAGCTAGACCCACCTGGACTATGGTTTTATGTGTAAAGCTGTTTGGAAATAAAATTTTTATTGTTTCGGGTGTTTAAGGTACGTTTCAATCAAATCAAGTTGATTTAGAAAACACTTTTCGTCACGTAAAAGCACACCTGATTATCATCTCGCATATTCACTCATCCACCAGACAGTCAGACAGGTGTTCAGCTATAAGCTAAGTTAAAAAGTTTTCAGTCTCTTTTTAAAAACAACTGTCTCTGCAGCCCTCAGGCTCTCCAGATGTTCCACAGATGGGGGCTGTAATGTGGAATGAGGTCTGGCCATAAGTGTCGGTTTTGACTAGACCAGTACCAGAGGACCTCAGGGTCCGCAAGTGCTCATAATTTAAAAGCAGGTCCGATTAATATGTAGGTCCAAGACCATTAAGACATTTATCAACAACTAAAACAACTTCAAAAATTGATCCTGAAATGCACGGGGAGCCAATGCAGCCATTTTAAACCTGGTGTGATGTGTTCCCTGTGGTCCTCGTCAGAGTAGTTGTAGGTTAGAGATGGACTTTTTAGAAAGACCAGAGAGCAGTACAATACAGTAATCTATTCTGCTGGAAATAAAAGCATCAGCATCCCGGTGCTGGCAAGAGAGAGGAACGGGTGACTCTGGCAATGTTTTTAAGATGGTAAAATCCAGTTTATTAGACGTTTCTAATGTGTGGAATAAAATCCAGCTCAGAGTCAAAAAGGTCTTCAGGACCAATAACTAAAATGTCAGTTTTGTCCTGGTTGAGCTGTAAGAAGTTCTCGGCCATCCATGACTTTATATCTAAAATACACTTTAAAAGGACGTTAACTGGCTCCAGGTCATCAGGAGACACGGCGATGTAAAGCTGCGTATCATCAGCATAGCTGTGGAAACCAATGCCATGTCTCCTGATGACATCACCAAGAGGCAACATGGACAGATTAAAAAGAAGACCTAGATCTGATCCTTGAGGAACCCGACATTTTATTTCATGGATTTCTGAGAAGCAGGTATCCATACATATATAAAACTATCGATCTGTGGGATAGGAGTAAAACCATTTAGCACCTTCCCCTATAATCCCCCAAATCCCACTCAGCCCTCCTTCAAACCCCTGCACCCCCCCTGCCCCCGGTCCATACCCTGGGTCCCAGGGCGTCAACCAGACACCAGGGCATGCACCAACCCACACCACGGCAGCACATCCAGGCAGGCCCAGACCCCCGGCACATACGGACCCCACCACCCCAGAGGGAGGTGGGGTCACCCCGGCCACCAGAGCCCAGAACCCCCGCCCAGCCTGCCCCAGAATAGCCTGGCTGCCCAGCCCAGGTCCGACGCCCACCAACCCAGGCGTCACCAGTGGCCTCACCCCCCGCCATGAGGCGACTCCAACCGCTGGCCCCCACAGCCCCCGATGGGGCCAGACCCAGAGCCACCCCCACCGCAGAGCAGCCCGGTCCCGCACCACGGGCAACCACAAAGAACCCGCAACCACCAGTCACTCCCGGCCATTTCCCAAACCCCATAGCAACGATGTCACAGTCCTCCACCTACACTAAGTGATGGAACTAAGCAGAGGGGACCAGAGGGAATGAGATTCAGCTAAATGGTTCTTTGAGGAGGCAGACATTGTCTCACTACTGATGTGGTCAACCAAGAGATTCCTAAACTGCTGAATACACAGATTATTTTTGGTTCTCCAGTTCACAAGGATAGTTTTCTTTGCGATGCATAATGCTGTGTGTATCGTGTGTGCAGAGTTAATTGCCATATTAATGTCACCCAAGTCACCTAGTAGACACAGTGCGGGGATTGTAGGAATATTACATTTAAACCATTTTGACATGTCCACACATACCTGAAGCCAGAACCTGCGGACAGGTGTGCAGGACCACAAGGCATGGAGATAGTTGTCTGGTGTGTTTTCATTGCAGTGTGTGCAGATGTTTGATTGTGATGTTTCCTTCTGGATCTCTGACAGAGGAGATGGTTGTTTTCTCCTTGTTTGTTTTTAACTGATTAGCCAGGAACCTTCCAGATTTGTTGCCATGCTCAAAATTCTCCAAGCGAAGTCTTTGCACCAAAAACTGCGTCTTTTTATCTATTATTTCATTAAATTCAAGTTTAGCTTTCCTTATAGCATTTAGTATGTGTTCTTCTGGGGAGACATGGTAAGCTCCTCTAAGGATTTAATTCTGAGTTCTAACTCTGAAATTCTCAAAGTTTCCTTCTTTTTCTTATGAGAAGAAAAGGAAATTATTTTCCCTCTCATTACTGCTTTTCCTGCTTCCCAAAGAACACACACTGAAGTTTCTGGCAAGTCGTTATTTTCTAGATATAAGGACCATTCTCTTTTGAAGTAGCTGATAAACTCAGGATCTTTAAGTAATGACGTATTAAATCTCCAGTTTCTAGTTGCTGGTTTATTGCTCTTACTTCTCAGAGTAAATGATACTGGTGCATGATCACTAATGCTAGTAGGATGGATTCTGGTTTCTGACATGTCATTCATCAGCGAGCTGCTAGTTAAGAAATAATCTAATCTAGAATAGGAATGGTGAACTAAAGAGAAGAAGGTGTATTCTCTTAGTGTGGGATGGTGAGAGCGCCAAGCATCACAGAGACCAAAATCCTTCATGTTTTACAGTTTCTGAGGATTTCCAGACTCGATGAGCTCCTGTGGTACTTTGTTTGTCCAGTATAATGTTAAAATCACCTCCTATAATTAGTGTGTTATCTGAGTGACCATAGAGGCGAAGAGGGAGTGAAAGAAGGAGGATCATCTACATTTGGACCAGATATATTTGCGATACATAACTTAACATATTTAATAGATAATGTAACTATTATAAATCTGCCTTCTGGATCTGTGATTGTATTATCTATGTCAAAATTTAACCTTCTATTAATAAGAGTTGCTGCTCCTCTCTGCCTAGAATTATAACAAGCTGAATACACGTGTGGAAACTAGGTTGTTGAGAGAAGATCTATTGTTGAGTTTAATAAATGAGTCTCTTGGAGTAATATTATATCTGCTTTTATTTCTCACAAACGATTAAAAATGTTTAACCTCTTTTCCCTTGTGCCAGCTTATATATATATATATATATATAAAATCTGTATATGTATTTATCGAGTTGCTGAAGCGTGGGTTTTCTTTTAGTCATGACATGCAGACCATTTGCTCTGAATATAAAGAAATACAAAAAATCTTTCATCTTCAGGGTAAGCAAACCTTTCCTTTGTCATACAGGTATATCCGTATAAATATTTTTACACTGTGCCTACCTTAGAATGTTCTCTTTGTGTTCCATGTCGATCTTACCAGTACAGCCACAATCCAGAACGTCTGAGTCATGTCGGACGCCTATGCAACCTTGAATCCAAATTAAGAAAAAAAACTTTAAGAAGTGCTGATTCTACTGAAATTATGGAGAAAAGTTGAACTTTAATTGTGTAATAAATAATCAACACATCTAAACTGTTATATAAATTAGATTACATTAGATTAGACTTTATTATCTCACAGTGGAGAAATTCACTTGTTACAGCAGCTCTTGTTATAGAATAAAGTGCAGAAAGACAGAATAAGGTGAACATGCATCACAGCAAGAAGGTGCAATATAAATTATTTACAAGAAAAAGTCTAAGAAAAGCAAAAATATGTACCATTATAAATACAAAAGATGTATATATATATATATATATATATATATATAGTATATATATATATATATATATACTATATATATATATAGAATATAACAACAACTTCACAGACTATATACATATTTACATGGTGATGGTGGGATATGAAGAATATGATGATATTGATAATGGGGGGTATTGGACAGTAAAATATAAATAAATATTACACAGTAATATGACTATACAGATAAGTTGTACAGTCTGACAGCAGTGGGAATGAAGGACCTGCGGTAGCTCCTTCCTACACTGAGGGTGTCTCAGTCTGCTGCTGAAGGAGCTGCTCAGCCCCCCCACAGTCTGGTGCAGCGGGTGAGAGGTGTTGTCCATGATGGATGTGAGCTTGGCCAACATCCTCCTCTCACCCACCTCCTCCACAGAGTCCAGCGGGCAGCCCAGGACAGAGCTGGCCCTCCTGACCAGCTTGTTCAGTCTCTTCCTGTCAGTCCTGTTAGTAAGACTGTTAGTCAGTCCTAAATTTAACATACTGTGAGTCGGATCCATGACATGATCAGATGAAAGCTTGCTAGTTGCTAGAAAGTCGTAGCACCACGTGGCCCACCTCGGGCAATGCTGGTAGCAAAGGTTTCACCAGCAATCCTACAAAAAAGAATGAAGAAAGAAAAAGAACTCTTTAATTGCTAGGCTAAAGATTCATGAAAAGAAACCACTGAAAATACCTGAATCAAAGTCATTCATGGAATATTTGGGCATTTTGGACTTCCCACCTTCAAAAAGACGTTTCTTAATCCCAGATACCATCACTTGGAATTCACAAAAAACAATTAAAGCCAACCAACAGCACAACACAGCTGTTATACTGTACAATGCCAAGCTGGTTTTTAAACGTATTTCCCATTTTTAAAATGAACTAGTAAATGGCCACTACTCACTTGTCAGAAAGTCCTTTCTAAGGGCCCCTGTGTCGATCCCTGCTTCTCCGAGGAATTTCATCCTTAAGGCATTTAGTGGTGTACCCTTTTGTGTACGAAACATTCTCTTTCGAGAAAATTAACTCGAGATACACACAGCTCAAAGGTCTTGCTGGAATCAGCTTTTGCTTTCAGCCACATGATTACATGTCGGAATTGTATACAAATACAACAAGGTTGTGGTCTCACCAAAATTAAAAAGTACAACAGTCATCTAGTCCCCCATGTGTCAATGGAGGTTAAGGCAGCTCTATGTATGAGAGTATTTCCACTTTGGGTTGAACAATCCCTTAAAAGCTACATGGATAATAACTATGACTTACCAGGAGATGTCATCCATCGCAGTATGGAGCTCCCTCTCGGGTGAGGTTGTGTCCTCAGTTCTATATGAATAAAGGCGTTAATGTACAAACAAATCCAGTCCATATCAGCTCTCCCCATATCGTTTAACAAAAATAAATAATTAAAGCAATACATATGACATCCTAAATACACACAGCAAGACATAAACACCACCTACTCCCCACCCTGCAGAAGAGGACAGAGCATGAAGAAATAGCTAACCAATACCTTGGCTGGCATGTCCTTCAATAAGCAGGGCAGGGAAGATATTGCCACATATAGGGCACTGGACATCCTCTTCCTGGCTGAATGGACAGATAGAAACTGTATTTATCTCTGTGAAGAAATGCTGGTGTCTTGTGACTCTCAATCATATGACAGTTCAGTGATGAAGTACAATACATTAACATCTCTTACATAGGAGACACCTTCTCAGGTATGGTTAGATGTTTTACAGTTATTCCACCTGCTGAGGGCAGTGGTCCTCTTCAGTCTGTACTGGAGTTTTCAGAACTTCAGGAAATTTGTCATCATCATTATCATCATCATCATCAGAGATCATCTAACAGATTAAAGCACATGTCATGTTTAAGACATTCAAATACAGTTAATTATAGAACCTCTAAACCAAGTCTAAAAAAATTCACCTGGCTAGCACATTTTCGGTCATGTAGAGCCAGGATTTGGAGCGGCATCTCTACACAACAGTGTCTGCAACTGGCCTTTGGCATTAGAGCAAATTCTGGGGCATTTGCTGGGAGTGGTGAGAGGTCCAACTCATCCTGAAGAGGTACTATGTAAAGGATGCATTTCCCACCACCTGAAACGTTCCAAAGCACCAGTGTAGCCCTCAGCCTCCAAGGCCACACAAACATAACAAACGTGTGTCTGGATGATGCAAAGGCAGCAGCTAACACAAACTAAGTTCATCACACATTAGCTAGGGACGATGTGAGAGCCCACATGTATGTTTACAATTAACATATTAAGCACAAAACCTCCTGCTTTGTAAAGCAGCCACCGTCACAAAGCTCCACCATTTTGGGGTAAGTGGCCTGTAATAGCTTTGACAACTACATTGAAATAAAAACATTATTTAGACAGCGTGTGAATTTTGTTAAACAGTTGTTGTTAAAAATTTTCAGTGTAACCCTGAGGAAAGTGTCCATATGAAAGGGACAAAAATGATATATTATTGAACACAACTACAACATGAAAGCTTTTGCACACCTTTCACTTTGAGCTACATGAAAGGTGCTATACAAATAAAGGAAATAAAAATAAATACCTCCACCTGTGTCACATTGCTGTGAAGGGAAACCGTCCTCTTCCCCAATCCAGCCTGCATGTAAGTTCTTCATTTGAAGATAGTAAAAAAAAACTCATATCAAAAGGCTTCCATTTTTTGTGGCACTTTGACACAAAACTATTTAATCCATTTGTTGAAGGCCGTTTTCGATCACCCTGGAAAAATCCAGGAAAGGATCACTGAAAAATAATAATAGTTAAAATATACATGAGATAAATATATAATATAGATGTTGCCAGGTTTAATGTTACCAGCAGGTGTAGATATCTGAAAACCTGAACTACCTACAAAGCCTAAAGCTAGAGAGCTCCATAAAGTATGTGGTTGACCAGACCCATCCTACTCTATTAGATCCCTGCATCACTGATTCTGAAATGTAGGAAATGAAGGACTATTCTTAATTTAAAAGATAGAGGAATATGTGATAAACTTTGTGCCACTGGGGAGCGAATCTGAATTCTTTATATTTGAATTTGAATCATTCAATTTGAATCTGAATATGCCTGTTTGAATAATTGCTTTAAAAAACTGAATCCAAATGACCATATTTGATATTGAATCTTTGTTTTTTGAATGTGTATATTGGTAAAGTTGAAACTTTTGTATTTGAAAAAATTCATTCCCTAATTCATTTTCATAGTTGCAAGCTGCTTTCACAACGATGCGCCGTCACAGACGTGATCTGGCGTGTCTGCAGCCCGGCGAGTTACTTACTAAAATGTTTCCAAACCAACGCAAAAGATCAAGCTGGTCCGTTATAACCTATATGGTGTATGTATGTCACTTGAGGTGCAGATCAATCTGTGCAAACCTACGCATATTTTTCTTGTATTAGGAGTTACCACTAATGTGAAAAGTCTGCAACCAGCCCACAGTGGAAAACCGCTGAGACGGTTGAGGAAACAGTAACTGTATTATTTCTGCTCTGTTGGCAGTATTTCCTTAGCATACAGGAATCAATGAGACAACATACACGTCCATCACGGTATACGTACTATTATTTTTTTTTTTTTTAACACCTCCGTCCCATCCAGTGTGTCACTAGCTGGCGCCTGCCACTAGATCTAAACATGCTCTGGATGTTACGTCCCCTTTCTTTTATAACAATGAACTTATTAGAATTTACCAGGCTGTGATAATATGAAGCAATATGCTCAAACAAACATGTAAGCAACCTTCAAGACAAACTCAGTCACAGAATATATAAACCATATTCTTTAGGCAGGGAATTATCACAGATAAAGTAACATAAAACAGGTGCACTAAAGAAATTATTCATAAGTGGCGTTATTCCAGTGAAATGGGCTTGATATGTGCCACAACATAACCATGTATGAAAATTATGGCAATGACAACTCTTTACTGCGTAATAATTGCTACAAATTTGTTGCTTGAACTATAATAAGGAATATCAGTTTACAGATCTAAAATGACCCTGGGCTTTACTACACGGCCCGATCTTGTGAATACAGGCTGTGAAGGTTCTTTGGGGTTAACCAGACCTCTACTGGCCTGATGCGAAGTCTGGCGTTCACTGCTCTCAGATTCTTCCTGGTGGTCACATGCTTGCTGTCCGGTGTCACCATCTTGCATGTGTAGGAGATGACGTTTGTTCCTCCTCAACGCCTGGCCTTCATCCGTCACAATGTTGTATGATCTCTGTGTAGCTGCTGGCCCGGTGACTGCTGCAGGTTTCCATGTCCCATTTGGGAGCTGAAAGCGAACAGTTGCTCCTGATGGCAGTGGAGGCCGCAATTTGGCATTCCTGTCATAATACAGCTTTTGTCATCTTTGACACAGTTCGCGTCTGGCATGGAACGCTCGGTGGGGTGGGCTTATTGGTGGTCGGCAGGATTGAGCGCAAACGCCTGCTCATTAGTAGTTGAGCTGGTGACATGAAACCATCCACTGGTGTGTTTCTGTATTCCAGTAGACTGAGGTATGGGTCTGCTCTTTGAGCACGCGCTTTATCCATGAGGGCTTTGGCAGTCTGTACAGTCTTTTCAGCGACCCCATTGCTCTGCGGATACAGCGGACTGCTTGTGACATGTTCAAAGTCCCATGCATGTGCAAAGTCTTTAAAGCTCTGTGAGCTGTAACGGTCCATTGTCACTAACGACAGTTTGAGGCACCCCAAATCTGGCGAACTGATGAAAGGCTAATTATTTTTTCCACCTCGAAATATCTGCTGTAGTAGTCCACTGCTACTATGTAGTCACCATTATTCCAGGTGAACAGATCCGTGGCTATTACTTGCCAAGGTCAGTCAGGGATGGGATGAGATAACACTGGCTCTTTGGGGTTCGAATTGCGTCGTTCCAGGCAGATGCTGCACGATCCGACCAGTGCCTCGATCTGTTTTCCCATTCCAGGCCAGAACAAAACATCTCTCGCCCTTTGCTTAGACTTTTCCATCCCCAAGTGTCCAGCGTGTATGCGTGATAGCATGTCGGCTATGAGTAAGTGTGGTATGATTATTTTCTCTCCCTTTAACAGGACACCATTTGCCTCAGACAGCTCATGCCAGTGGTTCCAATATTCACTGATAGCAAAAGGGCATTTTTTGTTCGACTCAGGCCATCCTGACTGGATAACTTGCCTTAACATTGCAGTTGCTCATCTTGCGCTGTTGCGGCTCTGATTTCTGACATTTTCCGGTCACTAACGGGGGCATTGCTGATCATGGTGTGTATTTGTGAGTCCATCCCTTCACACAGTTTGTGATCAGTGCATTCAAGTGGTTTCCTGGATAGGGTGTCCGCAACAGGGATGTGTTTCCCTGGTTTGTGTATGATGGTGATGTCATATCTCTGGAGCTGCAATATCATGCGCTGGAGTTGGGGCGGTGCAGCCACGAGGGGTTTGCACATGATCGATTCCAGAGGCTTGTGGTCAGACTCGACTGTCACTTGTCTCCCATACAGGTACTGGTGGAACCGCTTACACCCGAACAGCACTGCGAACAGCTCCTTCTCTATTTGGGCGTAATTCCTTTCAGTATTGTTTAGGGCTTTGGATGCATATGCCACTGGCTTGTCACCTTGAAGCAGGACCACCCCTAAACCACATTTGGAGGCGTCAACTTGCAGTTTCACCTCCTTAGTGTGATCAAAGTATACAAGGACGGGGCCTGGCACCTGTGTCAAAAGATCTTTCACGTGTTGGAAAGCAACGTCATGGCTTGAGTCCCATACAAACTCACTGTTTTTTTTTAGCAATTGGCGCAACGGGTCTGTTGCCTCTGAGAGTCGGGGGGCAAATTTGGAGAGGTAGGTGACCATGCCCAAAATGGTCTCCAGCTCTGATTTGCTGTGTGGGGGTGGCATTTCTCTGATCGCCTTAACCTTATTAGGATCAGGCTGGATGCCTTCACGGGACAGTACATGCCCAAAGTAGCTCACCTCAGAAACACAGATGGTGCTTTTTTCCTTGTTCAGCTTTATTCCTTTTTCCCTGGTTCTCTCCAGTACAGCACGCAAGTTGGCGTTGTGCTCCTCTTCTGTGCGGCCGTAAACCAGGATGTCGTCCACGATGGCAGCAACACCGGGGAGCCCCTCATAGGTTTCATCGACTCTTCTCTGAAACTCATCCTGTGCAGAAACTATTCCAAAAGGGAGTCTCTTAAACCGGTACCTGCCATATATGGTGTTAAAAGTTGTTAGAATTGACGACTCTTCACTGAGTTTTATTGCCCAGTATCCGGATCTAGCATCCAGTACACTGAAGTACTGTGCCCCGGCTAATCTCGGTGTGATGTCGTTGAGGGTAGGCAAGGGGTAGTGGGGTCTCTGGATCGCCTCATTTAGCGGTCGGGGGTCTAGGCACACCCTAAGTTTCTGCATTTTGGGCTTTTCCACCACCACCAATGCGTTTACCCATTCGGTCGGCTCTGTTACCTTCTGGATTATGTCTGCCTTTTCCATGTTGTCAAGTTCTGCTTTGAGCCAGCTGCGCAGGGCGTAAGGGATGCGGCGAGGCGGGCACACCACTGGGACAGCTGAGGGTTTTAGCTGGGAGCTGCATTCTCCTGGCAGTAGACCAATGCCTTCAAATACGTCAGCAAACTCTTTCAGAATGTCAGTGTGTCCTTTAAGCTGAGTATCTATGACGTGTATCAGTCTCACTATGTTGCGATCCAAACATGCACGCATGCCCAGGTCGGGGGGGGGGGGCTTTTCACTGATTATATTGAAATCCAGTGAGACAATTTTCTGCTTGTACCGGCAGGTCAGCTTGCAGATCCCCTCTGTTTTTAGTACATGTCCACCAAATGCCATGAGCTTGCTGTCTGCTGGGCGTAGAGGTGTGTTTCCAAACATGTGGTGGAATGTGCTAACTGGTATTATATTGGCCTGAGCACCAGTGTCCACTTTGAAACTCAGTTTTTTCCTCTCTTTCCCTAGCTCAACTTCTGCATACGCCTGTTCTTTATCCGTGTTTTCGTGACATGTTGTAATGGAATCGATGAACAGTTCTTCTGACTGCTGCACGCCAGCATCCATGATAGCATTCACTTTTTTGCATCTATATTTCATCTTTTGGTATTGTATTTGTGTCCTGCACATCTTAGCAAAATGGTTTGGTTTCTTACACTTATTGCATTGGCGTCCCTTTGCTGGACAGTCCTCTGTGCGGTCATGCTGTCTCCCACATGATCCGATTTCTTTTCCAGGATTAATGCTGGTGTCACTATTGTGGCTGGTAGTTTTGCATTTTCGATGAGATGGGCTTGGGTTGGATGACTTCTTGCTTATTGCATGAGCAGACTGAATAGATGTGTTGGCAGCAGGGCTGGCCATTATCTTTAATTGCTGCTGTGATAACTCATGTGATCTCACGATGTCTATTGCTTTTTCTAATGATAAGTCTGGGCCTTGACACAGTAGCTTCTCACGGACTCGCGGTGAGTTGGTTGCAAAGACTGTTCTGTCTCTGATCATCTCATCACTGTTTGGATAGTTACAATCTTTAACTAGGAGTCTCAGTTCGTTCAGGAAATGATCAAAACTTTCACTGCCTCCCTGTATTTTCTCTTGAAATTTATAACGTGCGAAGATTGGGTTTGCTTTGGGCGTCATATATTCCTCAAACTTTTCAAAGTACGTTTGCAGTACCTTTCTTTCATCCGCTGTGAGAGTCCACGTGCTGTAGACATCTCTGCCTTTTTCCCCGATCCACAAGAGTAGGTAACTGCATTTCTCCTCCTGCGACTTAACATGCGACCTGGACATTTCACTCTGGACGGGGGGGGGCGGGGGGGGGGGGGGGGGGGGGGGGGGGGGGGGGGCGGAGCTCTCTGCTCTGTGTCTGTTCTTGTTCTTGTGGAATAACTGAGGAAATCAGGGCAAGTAGCTGCCTTGCCCTGTCCTGTGTCTCAGCTACATTTAACTGGAAAGGGATATTAGATTAGATGCACAAACATATATGAAATAATCTTGTGGCCATGCTCAACAAAAAATAATTTTTCAGTGGCTTACCTGTTGTCGAAATTCCTTTGCTGGGATTAAAAAGAAAAAGAAATTACCAACAGTACAGGCAAAGGTACAAGCACACATTCACGGGCTGCTAATGTAGCCCTACACCTGCAATTTAACTTGTCAGTTCTAGACCTTTGTCAGCCGGTGCACCACAAAAAAAAGGCCCCCTGGAGCTGCATTATACATGTAGTGAGATTAAATGTGCAACATTAGTACAACAACCAGACACAAAACGAGGTGCGACACCTTCAAGCGGTCGACATCCTTCAATGCGCTTACTGTACACAGACTTGTCAAAGCATGGGCATTAATAAAGTACCATTAATACCTAAATATAAAGTAATAACCTAAAAATGTGACTTGAATGTTCCGCCTATTGTGATTTAATTTGGCGGTCCTAAATACCCTATTTAAATACCCTAATTAAATACCCTATTTAAAAATCCTATCTAAATACCCCTTTTAAAGACCTGTCTGCTTATGGTACTGTATGGCCGGGAAGGGGTAAGTGCGCTCTGAGTTATATTTGGTTGTATGAGAGGCGCCATAAAACAAACAGAGCAATTTCTTTTGAGTTCAGAATTTCTTTTTACAGCTTAAAGCGTTTTTTTAGAATGTTACACAAAATAGTTCTAATAATTGTTATTTCCAAACATGTTCAAGGCAAACATGAGCTTGTGCTCGGTGAATCACCAGGTTTAGCTAGCTAAGTTAACACTAGCTTGTTATTATAGTTACAAAGGATCTCTGTAAAAACAACTTATATAAAAAGGGGGATTATGATTATAGAAATGATTTTTATAATCAACTTACCCAAATATTGGAGTCTCCGCCGCCAAAAACAACAGATCAATGCATATTCACCATGTCTGCACCTCCCAGTGAATCAATGGTGGATCACAGCGCAGGGATAGCAGGAGTTAGTCATGAATATTAATGAGAAAGAAGTAATCAGTATGGAGAAATGATGCCACCCAGCTGTCAATTCGGTTGAGAATGACCAATAGTAACATGGACCCACCCATTGCACAATTTTCACATCGATAGCAAAATCTTGAAACGATAGCAAAGACTTCGGTTTTGAGAGAGAGAAGAAAAATGTTTTGAGAGGGAAAAAAAATTGTGAGTGAAAGTTTTCACTCTGACAGCAAAAAAATATATATTTGAGAGTAAAGAAAGGCGTTTGAGAGATTTTTTTTCCAGGAAATTATTTTTTAAAAGTCGGATTATTTTTTAAATGTGCTGTAACAAGATACTATATCTCAAAACTTTTTTTAGTCTCAAATATTATTATTTTTTGCTATCAGTGTAAAAAATATTTACATCAAATATATATTTTTCCTTTCAAACCATTTTTCCACTCTCAGATCACTATTTTTTTGCATTTAATAAAAACACAAAAATAACTCCATATGGATGAAGAACATGATGTTGATGATGATGATAATAATGATGAAGATAATGATGATGAAGATAATGACAATGATAATGATAATAATGATGATGAAGATGATGATGAAGATAATGATGATGATAATAATGATGAAGATAATGATGATGATAATGACAATGATGATGGTATTGATAATGATGATAATAATGAAGATAATGATGATAATGATAATGATGATGAAGATAATAATGATGATGATGATGATAACGATGATATAATGATGATGACAATGATGATAATGATGATGATGCTAATGATGATGATGATGAAGATAATAATGATGATGATAATAATGATGATAACGATGAAGATAATGATGAAGATAATGATGATGATGATAATGATGATGATGATGACAATGATGATAATGATGATGATGCTAATGATGATAATGATGATGATAACAATGATGATAACGATGAAGATAATAATGATAATGATGAAGATAATGATAATGATGATGATAATGATGATGATAATGATGATGAAGATAATGATGATGATGATGATGATGATGATAACGATGATGATAATGACGATGATGATAATGATTATAATGATGATGCTAATGATGATGATTATGAAGATAATAATGATGATGAAATTATTATGATAATGATGATGAAGATAATGATGATGATGATAAAGATGATAATAATGATGATGATAATAATGATGATTATGAAGATAATAATGATGATGATAATGATGATGAAATTTTTATGATAATGATGATGAAGATAATGATGATAATAATGATGATGATGATGATGATGATAATGATGATAATAATGATGATTATGAAGATAATAATGATGATGATAATGATGATGAAATTATTATGATAATGATGATGAAGATAATGATGATGATGATAAAGATGATAATAATGATGATGATAATAATGATGATTATGAAGATAATAATGATGATAATAATGATGATGAAATTATTATGATAATGATGATGAAGATAATGATGATGATGATAAAGATGATAATAATGATGATGATAATGATTATAATGATGATGCTAATGATGATGATTATGAAGATAATAATGATGATAATAATGATGATGAAATTATTATGATAATGATGATGAAGATAATGATGATGATGATAAAGATGATAATAATGATGATGATAATGATTATAATGATGATGCTAATGATGATGATTATGAAGATAATAATGATGATGAAATTATTATGATAATGATGATGAAGATAATGATGATGATGATAAAGATGATAATAATGATGATGATAATAATGATGATTATGAAGATAATAATGATGATGATAATGATGATGAAATTTTTATGATAATGATGATGAAGATAATGATGATAATAATGATGATGATGATGATGATGATAATGATGATAATAATGATGATTATGAAGATAATAATGATGATGAAATTATTATGATAATGATGATGAAGATAATGATGATGATGATAAAGATGATAATAATGATGATGATAATGATTATAATGATGATGCTAATGATGATGATTATGAAGATAATAATGATGATGAAATTATTATGATAATGATGATGAAGATAATGATGATGATGATAAAGATGATAATAATGATGATGATAATAATGATGATTATGAAGATAATAATGATGATGATAATGATGATGAAATTTTTATGATAATGATGATGAAGATAATGATGATAATAATGATGATGATGATGATGATGATAATGATGATAATAATGATGATTATGAAGATAATAATGATGATGAAATTATTATGATAATGATGATGAAGATAATGATGATGGTGATAAAGATGATAATAATGATGATGATAATGATTATAATGATGATGCTAATGATGATGATTATGAAGATAATAATGATGATAATAATGATGATGATGATGATGATAATGATGATAATAATGATGATTATGAAGATAATAATGATGATAATAATGATGATGAAATTATTATGATAATGATGATGAAGATAATGATGATGATGATAAAGATGATAATAATGATGATGATAATGATTATAATGATGATGCTAATGATGATGATTATGAAGATAATAATGATGATAATAATGATGATGAAATTATTATGATAATGATGATGAAGATAATGATGATGATGATAAAGATGATAATAATGATGATGATAATGATGATGATTATGAAGATAATAATGATGATGATAATGATGATGAAATTATTATGATAATGATGATGAAGATAATGATGATGATGATAATGATGATGATGATAATGATGATGAAGATAATAATGATGATGATAATGATGATGAAAATTATTATGATAATGATGATGAAGATAATGATGACGATGATGATAATGATGATGATGAAGATAATGATGATGATGATAATGATGATGATGATAATGATGATGAAGATAATGATGATTAGGAAGATAATGATTATGATAACGGTGAAGATGATGATTATTATGAAGATGATGATGATAACGATAATGATAATGATGATGAAGATCTGGTTCCTGGGCTATATTTGCTCCTCAGCGTTTCTCCCAGTGGGCCATGCTCATTGTTTGATTGACAGCTCTATTTTAGTCCTGCTGCTGACAACAGGAAGTGGAGCTGGAGGTCACATGATGTAATTATATTGGTAATTATAGTACCAGCTGTAATTAAGACTGCACTTCATCACAGATGAGAGAAACTGGGAATAACAAACATTAAAGCAGAACAAGCATTAACAAGGACAGTATAAACAAAACTATTCAAATTATTTCAATAAAGACAGAAAAAATAAAAATAAGATATAATGCAAGAAATAATAAACACTTGGTTTGATAAAAACAACTGTTTTTAATGATTAAGGTAAATTATAAGTTTTTTATGTTTTAATTAACCTTTTATTTAATGAGGAAGGTGATCTGAGAACTGGTTCCAGCAGTGATAATCTCTCCACTATCTGATAATTCTTCTTAGATTTAGACTAGAAAATGATTACAAAATGAATCGATATTTTCTTTGCACTGATATTAAATGTAAATAAATATTAATAAGTAGGTATTTCCAAACTAAACGCACATTAAGTTGTTGAAAATTTCATTTAAATTTTTATTCTAATTTTTCCAGGCTGGTAAAAAGTAGTGATGGGATGAACGACACTGGTGCGTCAGCACTGTGCCGAGTGCACAAGTGTGAAACCCGTATTGGTGCGTGTATCGCTTTAACAAAAAATCACGTGACCGATACAGGAAGCGTATCGTTTGGATGTGCCGCGCCAAATTGTGTTTATAAGGAAACTTGTATCAACATGTTGTGGGTTTGTTGGATGGAGATTGCGGTGTTGCGGTGCCTGATGGATTGTTTGATTTGCTTTGCTTTGCTTCCACTCATGGATCGTTCAAGAAAAATGTCTCAAGTCTGGAATCATTTTGATCTTTTGACGCCAAATAAGGTAAATCTTTTCCTCCTTTGGGCATTGTTTACTGGTAGTTTTTAATTCAATGTTTCTACTCTTTTCTAGTAAGAGGTTTGATTTGTTTTCTGGTAAATTAACTTTTTGTTTTATTGCAGGTGAAGTGTCGGCTCATACATCAACAAGAGCAAGTCATCAATGCTGAGGCATTATAGAGCTCGGCATGGCAATGAAGAGTTGGCAGACACTCCTGCTGTGAGTACCCCAGGTATGATGAAATTCTCACAAACTTTGAATTTTCAAAAATACTTTATTACACACAAAAGGCTTTGCATGACTGTAATATTATTTGTGAAATTACAGTCCTTTAACAAGCTTTAAACCAAATAGTTCTTTTTGGCTTGCAGTTCCTAACAAGCAAGCATTGGATGAGGCTGTGATCAACATGATCATCAAAGACTGTCAGCCACTCACCGTCGTAGAAAATGAGGGATTCAGGGCGCTCATGCAGCTTGTTGCACCCTCATATGTTCTACCAAGCAGGAAGGTATGTGTAAGAAGTGTATGGTTGAATTAATTAAGTACTGTCGATAGATAAATGCACAGACAGCCATGTATGTATTCGTAAGGTACTACAATATTTGTATGGTTATTTTTAGACCGTCAAGGACTTGGTGGACCAGAAATATGAGGAGGAAAAGGAGAAAACAAAAAAGGACCTCCAGAGCGCCGTTGCTGTTACTTTAACAGCTGACATGTGGGCCTTTATTAATATGGAGGCATATCTTGCTGTTACTTGCCACTATGTGGACAAAGACAGCCATGAATTCATCAGTCTTAGGAGTGCAGCATTTTCCACAGAAACACACTGCAGAAAACATGGCCATGGTTAAAAGGACCCTTATGGAGGAGTGGGGCATAGCGAGCAAGGTCAGGTGTCTTGTCACTGATGCAGCACCAAACATGATTTCATGTGCTCGAATACTACAAATACGGCAAACTATTTGTATTGCCCATACCATCAATTTAACTGTGAAAAAATCATGTGATCAAATTACAACACTAACAGAAATACGCAACAAAACACGGCAAATTGTCACATACTTTCGAACAAGCACCACGGCCAAAGAAAAGCTCACTCAAATGCAGCAACAGCTGGGAACACCAATCCATAAATTAATAAATGAGGTGCCAACACGATGGAACAGCACCTACCACATGCTGGAAAGAATGACTGAGCAGAAGGAGGCAGTCTGGGTGTCACTGGCCACATTAAAAAAGGAAATTACTCCACTGACTCCTGTAGAATTTGAAGTCATTGAAGAGATGCTCAGGGTGCTCTCTCCTTTTGACCAAGCCACAAGAGAACTCTCTGAGGAAAAAAAAGAGTCTCGGGGTCAAAGGTTATTCCACTGATGAGAATGATCCACATTGAGCTTCAACGTCAAGCCTCAGCATTAACAAAACCAGCTGCTCAAGAACTGGGTGCAAATCTGAGAAGGCGGCTAACTGAGTCCATCTGCAACATGGATTCACTCAGTGTGATGACACTGGCAACACTGTTGGACCCCAGGTTTAAAACAGTTGGCTTCTTTAGTCCACAAAGAGCAACGGAAGCTGTTAAGAGGCTGAAGTCGGAGTGTGCTGCTGAAATGAGGAGCCATGAGCCTGACCCAGCAGAAGAACCGAGCTCTTCACATGGATCAGAACCCAGTTCAGGTATGACAACACATTTGTTGTGTGTTTATATGTATATTTCTGTGGTTTATCATAAGTGTATTACCACACGACAGAATTTTTCCAAACATATTTCTTAGGACACAATCTCTGGAAACCTCTGGATATGGAAGTTGAGGAGAGCCGGATGACATCGAATACAACAGCAGATTCCATAGTTGAAGTTGAAGACGCTACTTGGCCGAAAGCAACACACCCAGAACACAAGACCCGTTGCAGTATTGGAAAAATAACCAGAAAACATATCCACACCTTTATTGTCAAGTTTCCTTTACGCATTGGTTTCCCAAACTTGAAAAGGGAAGGACTTCAGGACACAGGATCTCACTCTCTTTTCTTAATTTTATTGATGATTGTAGAAGGTGAAAAACCTTGAAAATACAAAAAGTAAACAGTGAATTTTAAGCATTTCAATAAGCAAGGTAAGTACAATAATTAAAATATAAAAAGGTGAACATATAAATCATTAAATTCTTCAATTAAATCAACTCAGGTAAGTAGGTGTGGATTTCAACTGAAACTTAAGTCTATTAAATTAATTTCATCGCATCTAAACCTAGATGCATGATTTCCAGTGCACACTTTAAACTAAACACTTTCAATCTGCATTTTAACTAAAGACATCCACAAATTAAATTAAATCAAGTATTTTAAATTAATTCTAGTACCGTTTTTAATAACATTTAACAGGAATTTGTTTATAAATTACATAAGTGGACTGAATATTTAATTTTGAATAATTAATTTCAATAAAGCAAAATTCACTGCATTTTAAATACATCAGTTTAAATAACTCATCTTTTTCTTTAAACAATGTTTAAACAAAGTTTGTTAAATAAATTAAGTAGCTCAACTTAAAGTGATGACAAAGAACTGAAATAACTAGTACAAACAGTCAATGACACCTCAAACCGGTACACAGCACCAACCAGGAATATCTAAATGATGATGATCTGGGCTTACCGGTAGCCTTTTTATTTTGAGTCCTCTTTTTCCCCATGCGTTTGTGAAGTTTGAGTCTTTTGTCCGTCGTTGCTCTCAGGTCGACTGCGTTTAGTAAAGTTTGATTCTCTATTGCTTCTGCTAATCAGAGTGATCACTCTCACCTGCGGACTGACGCCACATGCACGCGCGCTGTCATGCGCCGTCACGTGCCGCGTGTGCGCGCACAAAGACCGTCAGTGCGACTGGCGAGTCGCCACAACATTTATCAACTGGCGCTTAAATATTTATGCACACCGTCTTCATCTGTTCCCTGTGAACGAGTATTTTCTAAGGCAGGGGAACTGGTGTCCAAGAGGAGAGATTGCCTTGGAGCAAAGACACTTCAGAAACTTTTGATTCTCAATAAAAATGTATGAATGAATCCATTTTTAGTGTGTTATTTCATATGATTGAACACTTTGGTTAACAAGGATGAGGTCATATTTTAATTAAAAGACTAGCAATTGAATGAAGATGAAATATTATTTCACAGGCTAACGTTGGGTTGACAGCATGCAAGATTTTCCATCTTTTCATTTTGTTTACCTGCAATGATTTTAAATCTACAGCAGAGCTCACTATTGAGTGACCAACACAGTGTCAATACAGTTTGTGTAATGTGTCAATACACTCCTTAAGGCATCGTCAACCCATCCCCAGTAAAAAGTAAATCTGCACAATATGGAGTCATTTTATTTCCTTTTGTTTAAACACGGACCAACGCGCCAGATCCGATGCTACTGCGCATGTCCACAATGTCAGCTGTGGAGGAGGCGGGGCTTGAGTGACGTTCCAGGAAGCTTCCCTCGTGTGTTTGTGTCCGGATAAATTCATGGTGAGTTTTCCTTTGAGCCTTTTCTCCTTGTATTTTTTAGAACCTAAGACATCTTTACACATAGATATGTGTACTAATACCAGCTGCTTCACGGCGGAGCGTCGAGCGGCGTCACGCGGCGGCCATCTTTTCAGTCCTTCGCGGGATCTATTGACTCTAAGGGAAAGTGTGTGAGCTGCACAAACATAAATATAAATACCGGTTTACAAACGATTTGGTTCCTTACTAAAGTTATTAACGTGGCTATAATTCTGGATGCTGGAACATGGTAAAACTGCAGCTTTTGTCTTTGAAAGTGGTGTAAAAGTGGTGTGTGCTCGCGTGGTCACGCATGTGGTTTGCTCTGCGCTCGAGCGTTTTTTAACACCTTCATTTGGAGCGAAGACAGCACATGATAGCAACAAAGGTACAAGAGTGTACAGACTGAGCTGGACTAAATTAAAGCTCTGGGAACGTAGATAGTCAATAACAAGTTAGACTGAATTAAAACTCATTAAAAGTCTCAGTGCTTAAATAACTGTAAATGTCCAAGGCTGGCTTTGTCTCAACAAACTTCAGGTTTTTTAAATGCAATAACTCATTTCTGAACACCACAAACACTGGCTTCGTGATTAAATAACGACATTTGTGTTTGGCTAATAAATTTAGGGAATTATACAAAATGTCCTTGTGTTTTTAACTCATTATAAGTCCAAAGTTAATAAATTCAAATTTTAGGTTGTTAAAATCACCTTCATGTTCCATAGTAAAATTTTGAAAAGATCTAAAACTGTTTAACGTAAAAGCTGCCAAAGAACTGGTGAAGCAGGGTTTCTGTTTGTCACAAAATGAGCAGTTATTTCTGTTTATGTTTAATCTTTGTCTCAAGTTGGAAGAGGAAGGTTCTCAGCTTTACTGGAATATTATCAGGGGCATTTTTCCTTAAGTATTTTCTTTTTAAAGGTGAGGGGAAATAATTCTGTAGTGATAGCAGCTCTTAAAATCTGGTTGCATAATGTTTTATCTTTAAAATTAAGAGCATTAATGACAGCTGGGGGTGGGACAGGGGTTATTAAAGCTTGAGGAATGGCTGTTATGGTTACAGAGAATTGTTTTCTGGTACATTCTATATGACACTTGGTGGAAAATACCTCATACATTAGTAAGTCAGACCTGACCAGACCTGATTTTCTTTTATACAAAACACACCTGTTGTTCCAAACTGGGGAGTTATGATGAGAAAAGTTGTGCTTGAATTTCCAATATAACAGAACCTGTTGGTGGAACTCAGATAATTTCACGGGGAGCTTAGTAACACAAAAATCACAGCGTAAAAGAAAATTTATTCCACCACACTTCTTAAAGATGTTTGATAAATGAAGAGAACCTCTTGTTTTCCTCCCCTCAGACAATTTGGTACCAATTTTAATTTGAAGATGCCATTAAAATCAATAACATTCAGCCCGCCATCAGCTATGGATCTAACTGCGTCAGCCTTTCTGATGTAGTTTTTCAGATGAAATCAGTTTGGTTGATTGATTTAATTAAATTATCAGAAAGAAAAAGGGAAAAGGCCGGTATAATGTTCCTGATAGAGCTTCTATTTTTGTGATTAAGATTCGGCCGAAGATTGAAAATCCTGCTGCAACCAAGAGTTAAGCAGAGACTTAACCTTCTTTAAGCCTTCATCAATTTTAAGGTTTTCTCTCATTTTCTGATCTTTAGATATAATTACTCCTAAATATTTCACTTGGGATTTTACCGGAATACCAAATAAGTCAGTTTGAGGGTGGTCATGTATTGCCAGTAGCTCACATTTCTTTAAATTTAAATGCAGTCCAGAAGCTTCAGAGAAGAATCTGTTATCTTTAGCACAAGCAGTGTTTGGTGTGGGCTCTTTAAAAAGACTGTGGTGTCATCTGCCAGTTGGATTATAGAGAAAGGATTTTCGTTTTGGTGTCATGTTGCAGTTTCTCCTCCTAACCTGAAGGTGGCAGCAGGGGCGGTATCGGCCGGTAAACTCACCAGGTCGGAGTTCTTTTGATGGTTCTTTTCAGTTTGGTGGTATTTTCTGTTTTAAAACAACAATGGCGTCCAGTATGGTTCAGTGTCTTTATTAGCTTGTGGAAGAAAACACTGGTTATGGTTTTTAAAAATGATGGTTACCACACAAATTCAACGATAAGATCCAGAAATCCAGAAAAAAAAAAGGAGAGTGTGTGTGTGTGTGTTTGTTTGTGTGTGTGTTGGTCTGGGGGGGGGGCAGGACTAGTTCTCGGGGTGTGCGGCTGGGCGCTGGGGTGTGGGGCTGGCCTCTGGCGGTGGCCGTCTGGGCGGGCCGGGTCCCCCCGGGTGGCGTGCTGGCCCTCGGCCTGTGGGGGAGGGGGGTGTCCCTGCGCTCCTGGGCCCGGGCCCTCTGCCCCGTCTGTCCCGGGCGGCCGGTGCTCGGGGGGGTCGGGGACTGCTGGCCTCGGCCTGCCGGGGCCGGTGCCCTGTGTCCGCGGGGGGTCTCCTGCTGCTGTCTTCCTGGGCGGACGAGTGGTCGTCTCTGTGGACCGGTCGGGATCTGTTGCCTGCGGGGGGGCTGGTGGCCTGGGTCTCGGGACCGCTGGCCTGACTCTGGCCTCTGTTCAGGTGAGGTGGCATCTGCATGATCACTCTGCATGGTCACTCCTTCCTGAACGTC